>NC_073239.2:57634558-57945147 GCF_029281585.2 Gorilla gorilla gorilla | reverse complement strand
TGGAATTCAATGGAATGGAATGGAATGGAATGGAATTGAATGGAATGGAATGGAATAGAATGGAATTGAATGGAATCGAATGGAATGGAATGGAATAGAATGTAATCAACCCGAGTAGAACGGAATGGAATGGAATGGAATGGAATGGAATGGAATGGAATGAACCGGAGTAGAACGAAATGGAATGGAATGGAATGGAATGGAATGGAATGGAATGGAATCGAAAGGAATGGAATGGAATGGAATGGAATGGAATGGAATGGAATGGAATGGAATTTAATCGAATGGAATCGAATGGAATGGAATGGAACGGAATGGAATCGAATGGAACGGAAAGGAATGGAATGGAATGGAATGGAATGGAATGGAATGGAATGGAATGGAATGGAATGGAATGGAATGGAATGGAATCGAATGGAATGGAATGGAATGGAATGGAATGGAATGGAATGGAATGGAATGGAATCAACACGAGTAGAATGGAATGGATTGGAATGGAATGGAATGGAATGGAATGGAATTCAATGGAATAGAATGAAATGGAATGGAATGGAATGGAATGGAATGGAATGGAATGGAATGGAATCGAATGGAATCGAATGGAATCGAATGGAATGGAGTGGAATAGAATGGAATCAACCCGATTAGAAAGGAATGGAATGGAACGGAACGGAATGGAACGGAACGGAAAGGAGCGTAATGGAGTGAAATGGAATGGAATCGAATGGAATCGAATGGAACCGAATGGAATGGAATGGAAGGGAATGGAATGGAATGGAATGGAATGGAATGGAATGGAATCAACCCGAGTAGAATAGAATGGATTGGAATGGAATGGAATGGAATGGAATGGAATGGAATGGAATGGAATTGAATGGAATCGAATGGTATCGAATGGAATGGAATGGAATCAACCCGAGTAGAAAGGAATGGAAGGGAATGGAATGGAATGGAATGGAATGGAATGGAATGGAATGGAATGGAATGGAATGGAATGGAATTCAATGGAATAGAATGGAATGGAATGGAATGGAATGGAAAGGAATGGAACGGAATGGAATGGAATGGAATGGAATGGAATGGAATCAACCCGAGTAGAACGGAATGGAATGGAATTGAAAGGAATGGAATGGAATGGAATGGAATGGAATATAATGGAATGGAATGGAATCGAATGGAATCGAATGGAATCGAATGGAATCGAATGGAATTGAATGGAATGGAATGGAATGGAATGGAATGGAATGGAATGGAATGGAATCGAATGGAATGGAACGGAACGGAATGGAATGGAATGGAATGGAATGGAATGGAATGGAATTCAATGGAATAGAATGGAATGGAATGAAATGGAATGGAATCAACCCGAGTAGAATGGAATGGATTGTAATGGAATCGAATGGAATGGAATGGAATGGAATGGAATGGAATCGATGGAATCGAATGGAATAGAATGGAATGGAATGGAATGGAATGGAATGGAGTGGAATGGAATGGAATGGAATCAACCCGAGTAGATTGGAATGGATGGGAATGGAATGAAACGGAATGGAATGGAATTCAATGGAAAAAATGAAATGGAAAGGAATGCAATGGAATGGAATGTAATGGAATGGAATCGAATGGAATCGAATGGAATCGAATGGAATGGAGTGGAATAGAATGGAATCAACCCGAGTAGAATGGAATGGAATGGAACGGAACGGAACGGAACGGAACGGAACGGAACGGAATGGAATGGAGTGAAACGGAATGGAATCGAATGGAATCGAAAGGAACCGAATGGAATGGAATGGAAGGGAATGGAATGGAATTGAATGGAATGGAATGGAATGGTATCAACCCGAGTAGAATGGAATGGATTGGAATGGAATGGAATGGAATCGAATGCAATGCAATGGAAAGGAATGGAATGGAATGGAATGGACCCGAGTAGAACGGAATGTAATGGAATGGAATGGAATGGAATGGAATGGAATGGAATGGAATGAACCCGAGTAGAAAGGAATGGAATGGAATGGAAAGGAATGGAATGGAATGGAATGGAATGGAATGGAATGAAATGGAATGGAATCGAAAGGAATGGAATGGAATGGAATGGAATGGAATGGAATGGAATGGAATGGAATGGAATTTAATCGAATGGAATCGAATGGAATGGAATGGAACGGAATGGAATCCAATGGAACGGAAAGGAATGGAATGGAATGGAATGGAATGGAATCGAATGGAATGGAATGGAATCGAATGGATTGGAATGGAATGGAATGGAATGGAATGGAATGGAATGGAATGGAATGGAATGGAATGGAATCAACCCGAGTAGAATGGAATGGATTGGAATGGAATGGAATGGAATGGAATGGAATTCAATGGAATAGAATGAAATGGAATGGAATGGAATGGAATGGAATGGAATGGAATGGAATCGAATGGAATCGAATGGAATCGAATGGAATGGAGTGGAAGAGAATGGAATCAACTCGAGTAGAACGGAATGGAATGGAACGGAATGGAACGGAACGGAACGGAATGGAACGGAACGGAATGGAATGGAGTGAAATGGAATGGAATCGAATGGAATCGAATGGAACCGAATGGAATGGAATGGAACGGAACGGAATGGAATGGAATGGAATGGAATGGAATCAACCCTAGTAGAAAGTAATGGATTGGAATAGAATGGAATGGAATGGAATAGAATGGAATGGAATGGAATCGAATGGAATCGAAAGGAATCGAATGGAATGGAATGGAATGGAATGGAATGGAATTGAATGGAATCAACCCGAGTAGAACGGAATGGAATGGAATGGAATGGAATGGAATGGAATGGAATGGAATGGAATGGAATGGAATGGAATGGAATTCTATGGAATGGAATGGAATGGAATGGAATGGAATGGAATGGAATCGAATGGAATTGAATGGAAACGAATGGAATGGAATGGAATAGAATGTAATCAACCCGAGTAGAACGGAATGGAATGGAATGGAATGCAATGGAATGGAATGGAATGGCAAGGAATGGAATGGAATTGAGTGGAATGGAAAGGAATGGAATGGAATGGAATGGAATGGAATGGAATGGAATGGAATGGAATCAACACGAGTAGAACGGAATGGAATGGAACGGAATGGAATGGAATGGAATGGAATTCAATGGAATGGAATGGAATCAACCCGAGTAGAACGGAATGGAATGGAATGGAAAGGAATGGAATGGAATGGAATGGAATGGAATGGAATGGAATGGAATGGAATTCTATGGAATGGAACGGAATGGAATGGAATGGAATGGAATGGAATGGAATGGAATGGAGTGGAATGGAATGGAATGGAATAGAATGGAATGGAATGGAATGGAATGGAATTCAATGGAATGGAATGGAATGGAATGGAATGGAATGGAATCAACCCGAGTAGAACGGAATGGAATGGAATGGAATGGAATGGAATGGAATCGAATGGAATGGAACGGAATGGAATGGAATGGAATGGAATGGAATGGAATTCAATGGAATAGAATGGAATGGAATGAAATGGAATGGAATCAACCCGAGTAGAATGGAATGGATTGTAATGGAATCGAATGGAATGGAATGGAATGGAATGGAATGGAATCGAATGGAATGGAATGGAATGGAATGGAATGGAATGGAATGGAATGGAAAGGAATGGAATGGAATGGAATGGAATGGAATCAACCCGAGTAGATTGGAATGGATGGGAATGGAATGAAATGGAATGGAATGGAATTCAATGGAAAAAATGGAATGGAATGGAATGGAATGGAATGTAATGAAATGGAATCGAATGGAATCGAATGGAATCGAATGGAATGGAGTGGAATAGAATGGAATCAACCCGAGTAGAATGGAATGGAATGGAACGGAACGGAATGGAACGGAACGGAACGGAACGGAACGGAATGGAATGGAGTGAAATGGAATGGAATCGAATGGAATCGAAAGGAACCGAATGGAATGGAATGGAAGGGAATGGAATGGAATTGAATGGAATGGAATGGAATGGAATCAACCCGAGTAGAATGGAATGGATTGGAATGGAATGGAATGGAATGGAATCCAATGCAATGCAATGGAAAAGAATGGAATGGAATGGAATGGAATGGACCCGAGTAGAACGGAATGTAATGTAATGGAATGGAATGGAATGGAATGGAATGAACCCGAGTAGAACGGAATGGAATGGAAAGGAATGGAATGGAATGAAATGGAATGGAATCGAAAGGAATGGAATGGAATGGAATGGAATGGAATGGAATGGAATGGAATGGAATTTAATCGAATGGAATCGAATGGAATGTAATAGAACGGAATGGAATCCAATGGAACAGAAAGGAATGGAATGGAATGGAATGGAATGGAATGGAATGGAATGGAATGGAATGGAATCGAATGGATTGGAATGGAATGGAATGGAATGGAATGGAATGGAATGGAATGGAATGGAATCAACCCGAGTAGAATGGAATGGATTGGAATGCAATGGAATGGAATGGAATGGAATGGAACGGAATGGACCCGAGTAGAACGGAATGGAATGGAATGGAATGGAATGGAATGGAATGGAATGGAATGGAATGCAATGAACCGGAGTAGAACGGAATGGAATGGAATGGAATGGAATGGAATGGAATGGAATCGAAAGGAATGGAATGGAATGGAATGGAATGGAATGGAATGGAATGGAATGGAATGGAATTTAATCGAATGGAATCGAATGGAATGGAATAGAACGGAATGGAATCGAATGGAACGGAAAGGAATGGAATGGAATGGAATGGAATGGAATGGAATGGAATGGAATGGAATGGAATGGAATGGAATGGAATGGAATCGAATGGATTGGAATGGAATGGAATGGAATGGAATGGAATGGAATGGAATGGAATGGAATGGAATGGAATGGAATCAACACGAGTAGAATGGAATGGATTGGAATGGAATGGAATGGAATGGAATGGAATTCAATGGAATAGAATGAAATGGAATGGAATGGAATGGAATGGAATGGAATGGAATGGAATGGAATCGAATGGAATCGAATGGAATCGAATGGAATGGAGTGGAAGAGAATGGAATCAACTCGAGTAGAACGGAATGGAATGGAACGGAATGGAACGGAACGGAACGGAATGGAACTGAACGGAATGGAATGGAGTGAAATGGAATGGAATCGAATGGAATCGAATGGAGCCGAATGGAATGGAATGGAACGGAATGGAATGGAATGGACTGGAATGGAATGGAATCAAACCTAGTAGAATGTAATGGATTGGAATGGAATGGAATGGAATGGAATGGAATGGAATCGAATGGAATCGAATGGAATCGAATGGAATGGAATGGAATGGAATGGAATGGAATGGAATTAACCCGAGTAGAACGGAATGGAATGGAATGGAATGGAATCGAATGGAATCGAATGGAATGGAATGGAATGGAATGGAATGGAATGGAATGGAATGGAATCAACCCGAGTAGAAGGGAATGGAATGGAATGGAATGGAATGGAATGGAATGGAATGGAATGGAATTCAATGGAATGGAATGGAATGGAATGGAATGGAATGGAATGGAATGGAATCGAATGGAATTGAATGGAATCGAATGGAATTGAATGGAATAGAATGTAATCAACCCGAGTAGAACGGAATGGAATGGAATGGAATGGAATGGAATGGAATGGAATCGAATGGAATCGAATGGAATGGAATGGAATGGAATGGAATGGAATGGAATCAACCCGAGTAGAAGGGAATGGAATGGAATGGAATGGAATGGAATGGAATGGAATGGAATGGAATGGAATGGAATGGAATTCAATGGAATGGAATGGAATGGAATGGAATGGAATGGAATCGAATGGAATGGAATGGAATGGAATCGAATGGAATTGAATGGAATCGAATGGAATGGAATGGAATAGAATGTAATCAACCCGAGTAGAACGGAATGGAATGGAATGGAATGGAATGGAATGGAATGGAATGGAATGGAATGGAATGGAATGGAATGGAATTGAGTGGAATGGAATGGAATGGAATGGAATGGAATCGAATGGAATGGAATGGAATGGAATGGAATGGAATGGAATGGAATCAACACGAGTAGATCGGAATGGAATGGAATGGAATGGAATGGAATGGAATGGAATGGAATGGAATGGAATGGAATGTAATGGAATGGAATGGAATGGAATGGAATGGAATTCTATGGAATGGAATGGAATGGAATGGAATGGAATCAACCTGAGTAGAACGGAATGGAATGGAATGGAAAGGAATGGAATGGAATGGAATGGAATGGAATGGAATGGAATTCCATGGAATGGAACGGAATGGAATGGAATGGAATGGAATGGAATGGAATGGAATGGAGTGGAATGGAATGGAATGGAATGGAATGGAATGGAATGGAGTGGAATGGAATGGAATCGAATGGAATGGAATGGAATGGAATGGAATGGAATGGAATGGAATCAACTCGAGTAGAAAGGAATGGAATGGAATGGAATGGAATGGAATGGAATGGAATGGAATGGAATGCAATGAAATGGAATGGAATGGAATGGAATCGAATGGAATGGACTGGAATGAAATGGAATGGAATGGAATGGAATGGAATGAACCCGAGTAGAACGGAATGGAATGGAATGGAATGGAATGGAATGGAATGGAATGGAATGGAATTTAATGGAATGGAATGGAAAGGAATGGAATGGAATGGAATCAACCCGAGTAGAATGGAATGGGTAGGAATGGAATGGAATGGAAAGGAATGTAATGTAATGGAATGGAATCGAATGGAATCGAATGGAATAGAACGGAATGGAGTGGAATAGAATGGAATCAACCCGAATAGAATGGAACGGAACGGAACGGAATGGAACGGAATGGAATGGAGTGAAATGGAATGGAATCAAATGGAATCGAATGGAACCGAATGGAATGGAATGGAAGGGAATGGAATGCAATGGAATGGAATGGAATGGAATGGAATCAACCCGAGTAGAATGGAATGGACTGGAATGGAATGGAATGGAATGGAATGGAATGGAATGGAATGGAATGGAATCAACCCGAGTAGAATGGAATGGAATGGAATGGAATGGAATGGAATGGAATGGAATGGAATGGAATTCTATGGAATGGAATTCAATGGAATAGAATATAATGGAATGGAATGGAATGGAATGGAATGAACCCGAGTAGAACGGAATGGAATGGAATGGAATGGAATGGAATGGAATGGAATGGAATGGACTGGAATGGAATGGAATGGAATGGAATGGAATGGAATGGAATGGAATGGAATGGAATCAACACGAGTAGAATGGAATGGATTGGAATGGAATGGAATGGAATGGAATGGAATTCAATGGAATAGAATGAAATGGAATGGAATGGAATGGAATGGAATGGAATGGAATGGAATGGAATCGAATGGAATCGAATGGAATCGAATGGAATGGAGTGGAAGAGAATGGAATCAACTCGAGTAGAACGGAATGGAATGGAACGGAATGGAACGGAACGGAACGGAATGGAACTGAACGGAATGGAATGGAGTGAAATGGAATGGAATCGAATGGAATCGAATGGAGCCGAATGGAATGGAATGGAACGGAATGGAATGGAATGGACTGGAATGGAATGGAATCAAACCTAGTAGAATGTAATGGATTGGAATGGAATGGAATGGAATGGAATGGAATGGAATCGAATGGAATCGAATGGAATCGAATGGAATGGAATGGAATGGAATGGAATGGAATGGAATTAACCCGAGTAGAACGGAATGGAATGGAATGGAATGGAATCGAATGGAATCGAATGGAATGGAATGGAATGGAATGGAATGGAATGGAATGGAATGGAATCAACCCGAGTAGAAGGGAATGGAATGGAATGGAATGGAATGGAATGGAATGGAATGGAATGGAATTCAATGGAATGGAATGGAATGGAATGGAATGGAATGGAATGGAATGGAATCGAATGGAATTGAATGGAATCGAATGGAATTGAATGGAATAGAATGTAATCAACCCGAGTAGAACGGAATGGAATGGAATGGAATGGAATGGAATGGAATGGAATCGAATGGAATCGAATGGAATGGAATGGAATGGAATGGAATGGAATGGAATCAACCCGAGTAGAAGGGAATGGAATGGAATGGAATGGAATGGAATGGAATGGAATGGAATGGAATGGAATGGAATGGAATTCAATGGAATGGAATGGAATGGAATGGAATGGAATGGAATCGAATGGAATGGAATGGAATGGAATCGAATGGAATTGAATGGAATCGAATGGAATGGAATGGAATAGAATGTAATCAACCCGAGTAGAACGGAATGGAATGGAATGGAATGGAATGGAATGGAATGGAATGGAATGGAATGGAATGGAATGGAATGGAATTGAGTGGAATGGAATGGAATGGAATGGAATGGAATCGAATGGAATGGAATGGAATGGAATGGAATGGAATGGAATGGAATCAACACGAGTAGATCGGAATGGAATGGAATGGAATGGAATGGAATGGAATGGAATGGAATGGAATGGAATGGAATGTAATGGAATGGAATGGAATGGAATGGAATGGAATTCTATGGAATGGAATGGAATGGAATGGAATGGAATCAACCTGAGTAGAACGGAATGGAATGGAATGGAAAGGAATGGAATGGAATGGAATGGAATGGAATGGAATGGAATTCCATGGAATGGAACGGAATGGAATGGAATGGAATGGAATGGAATGGAATGGAATGGAGTGGAATGGAATGGAATGGAATGGAATGGAATGGAATGGAGTGGAATGGAATGGAATCGAATGGAATGGAATGGAATGGAATGGAATGGAATGGAATGGAATCAACTCGAGTAGAAAGGAATGGAATGGAATGGAATGGAATGGAATGGAATGGAATGGAATGGAATGCAATGAAATGGAATGGAATGGAATGGAATCGAATGGAATGGACTGGAATGAAATGGAATGGAATGGAATGGAATGGAATGAACCCGAGTAGAACGGAATGGAATGGAATGGAATGGAATGGAATGGAATGGAATGGAATGGAATTTAATGGAATGGAATGGAAAGGAATGGAATGGAATGGAATCAACCCGAGTAGAATGGAATGGGTAGGAATGGAATGGAATGGAAAGGAATGTAATGTAATGGAATGGAATCGAATGGAATCGAATGGAATAGAACGGAATGGAGTGGAATAGAATGGAATCAACCCGAATAGAATGGAACGGAACGGAACGGAATGGAACGGAATGGAATGGAGTGAAATGGAATGGAATCAAATGGAATCGAATGGAACCGAATGGAATGGAATGGAAGGGAATGGAATGCAATGGAATGGAATGGAATGGAATGGAATCAACCCGAGTAGAATGGAATGGACTGGAATGGAATGGAATGGAATGGAATGGAATGGAATGGAATGGAATGGAATGGAATCAACCCGAGTAGAATGGAATGGAATGGAATGGAATGGAATGGAATGGAATGGAATGGAATGGAATGGAATTCTATGGAATGGAATTCAATGGAATAGAATATAATGGAATGGAATGGAATGGAATGGAATGAACCCGAGTAGAACGGAATGGAATGGAATGGAATGGAATGGAATGGAATGGAATGGAATGGAATGGAATCGAATGGAATCGAATGGAATGGAGTGGAATAGAATGGAATCAACCCGAGTAGAATGGAATGGAATGGAACGGAACGGAACGGAACGGAACGGAACGGAACGGAACGGAATGGAGTGAAATGGAATGGAATCGAATGGAATCGAACGGAACCGAATGGAATGGAAAGAAGGGAACGGAATGGAATGGAATGGAATGGAATGGAATGGAATAAACCCGAGTAGAATGGAATGGATTGGAGTGGAATGGAATGGAATGGAATGGAATGGAATGGAATTCAATAGAATAGAATGGAATGGAATGGAATGGAATGGAATGGAATGGAATGGAATGGAATGGAATCGAATGGAATCAAATGGAATCGAATGGAATGGAGTGGAATAGAATTGAATCAACCCGAATAGAACGGAACGGAACGGAACGGAACGGAATGGAATGGAGTGAAATGGAATGGAATCGAATGGAATCGAAAGGAACCGAATGGAATGGAATGGAAGGGAATGGAATGGAATTGAATGGAATGGAATGGATTGGATTCAACCCGAGTAGAATGGAATGGATTGGAATGGAATGGAATGGAATCAAATGCAATGCAGTGGAATGGAATGGAATGGAATGGAATGGAACGGAATGGACCCGAGTAGAACGGAATGGAATGGAATGGAATGGAATGGAATGGAATGGAATGGAATGGAATGGAATGAACCGGAGTAGAACGGAATGGAATGGAATGGAATGGAATGGAATGGAATGGAATCGAAAGGAATGGAATGGAATGGAATGGAATGGAATGGAATGGAATGGAATGGAATGGAATGGAATTTAATCGAATGGAATCGAATGGAATGGAATGGAACGGAATGGAATCGAATGGAACGGAAAGGAATGGAATGGAATGGAATGGAATGGAATGGAATGGAATGGAATGGAATGGAATGGAATCGAATGGATTGGAATGGAATGGAATGGAATGGAATGGAATGGAATGGAATGGAATGGAATCAACACGAGTAGAATGGAATGGATTGGAATGGAATGGAATGGAATGGAATGGAATTCAATGGAATAGAATGAAATGGAATGGAATGGAATGGAATGGAATGGAATGGAATGGAATGGAATGGAATGGAATCGAATGGAATCGAATGGAATGGAGTGGAAGAGAATGGAATCAACTCGAGTAGAACGGAATGGAATGGAACGGAATGGAACGGAACGGAACGGAATGGAACGGAACGGAATGGAATGGAGTGAAATGGAATGGAATCGAATGGAATCGAATGGAACCGAATGGAATGGAATGGAACGGAATGGAATGGAATGGACTGGAATGGAATGGAATCAACCCTAGTAGAATGTAATGGATTGGAATGGAATGGAATGGAATGGAATGGAATGGAATGGAATCGAATGGAATCGAATGGAATCGAATGGAATGGAATGGAATTGAATGGAATGGAATGGAATTAACCCGAGTAGAACGGAATGGAATGGAATGGAATGGAATGGAATCGAATGGAATCGAATGGAATCGAATGGAATGAAATGGAATGGAATGGAATGGAATGGAATCAACCCGAGTAGAAGGGAATGGAATGGAATGGAATGGAATGGAATGGAATGGAATGGAATGGAATGGAATTCAATGGAATGGAATGGAATGGAATGGAATTGAATGGAATGGAATAGAATGGAATTGAATGGAATCGAATGGAATGGAATGGAATAGAATGTAATCAACCCGAGTAGAACGGAATGGAATGGAATGGAATGGAATGGAATGGAATGGAATGAACCGGAGTAGAACGAAATGGAATGGAATGGAATGGAATGGAATGGAATGGAATGGAATCGAAAGGAATGGAATGGAATGGAATGGAATGGAATGGAATGGAATGGAATGGAATGGAATTTAATCGAATGGAATCGAATGGAATGGAATGGAACGGAATGGAATCGAATGGAACGGAAAGGAATGGAATGGAATGGAATGGAATGGAATGGAATGGAATGGAATGGAATGGAATGGAATCGAATGGAATGGAATGGAATGGAATGGAATGGAATGGAATGGAATGGAATGGAATGGAATCAACACGAGTAGAATGGAATGGATTGGAATGGAATGGAATGGAATGGAATGGAATTCAATGGAATAGAATGAAATGGAATGGAATGGAATGGAATGGAATGGAATGGAATGGAATGGAATCGAATGGAATCGAATGGAATCGAATGGAATGGAGTGGAAGAGAATGGAATCAACTCGAGTAGAACGGAATGGAATGGAACGGAATGGAACGGAACGGAACGGAATGGAACGGAACGGAATGGAATGGAGTGAAATGGAATGGAATCGAATGGAATCGAATGGAACCGAATGGAATGGAATGGAACGGAATGGAATGGAATGGACTGGAATGGAATGGAATCAACCCTAGTAGAATGTAATGGATTGGAATGGAATGGAATGGAATGGAATGGAATGGAATGGAATGGAATCGAATGGAATCGAATGGAATCGAATGGAATGGAATGGAATGGAATTAACCCGAGTAGAACGGAATGGAATGGAATGGAATGGAATGGAATCGAATGGAATCGAATGGAATCGAATGGAATGGAATGGAATGGAATGGAATGGAATGGAATGGAATGGAATCAACCCGAGTAGAAGGGAATGGAATGGAATGGAATGGAATGGAATGGAATGGAATGGAATGGAATGGAATGGAATTCAATGGAATGGAATGGAATGGAATGGAATTGAATGGAATGGAATGGAATCGAATGGAATTGAATGGAATCGAATGGAATGGAATGGAATAGAATGTAATCAACCCGAGTAGAACGGAATGGAATGGAATGGAATGGAATGGAATGGAATCGAATGGAATGGAATGGAATGGAATGGAATGGAATGGAATGGAATGGAATGGAATGGAATGCAATGCAATGGAATGGAATGGAATGGAATCGAATGGAATGGACTGGAATGAAATGGAATGGAATGGAATGGAATGGAATGGAATGGAATGGAATGGAATCAACCCGAGTAGAATGGAATGGATTGGAATGGAATGGAATGGAATGGAATCGAATGGAATGGAATGGAATGGAATGGAATGGAATCAACCCGAGTAGAATGGAATGGATAGGAATGGAATGGAATGGAATGGAACGTAATTCAATAGAATAGAATGGAAGGGAATGGAAAGGAATGGAATGGAATGGAATGGAAAGGAATGGAATGGAATCGAATGGAATCGAATGGGATTGAATGGAATGGAGTGGAATAGAATGGAATCAACCCGAATAGAACGGAACGGAACGGAACGGAACGGAACGGAACGGAATGGAACGGAGTGAAATGGAATGGAATCAAATGGAATCGAATGGAACCGAATGGAATGGAATGGAAGGGAATGGAATGCAATGGAATGGAATGGAATGGAATGGAATCAACCCGAGTAGAATGGAATGGACTGGAATGGAATGGAATGGAATGGAATGGAATGGAATGGAATGGAATGGAATCAACCCGAGTAGAACGGAATGGAATGGAATGGAATGGAATGGAATGGAATGGAATGGAATGGAATCAACCCGAGTAGAACGGAATGGAATGGAATGGAATGGAATGGAATGGAATGGAAAGGAATGGAATGGAATGAACCCAAGTAGAACGGAATGGAATGGAATGGAATGGAATGGAATGGAGTGGAGTGGAATGGAATGGAATGGAATGGAATGGAATTCAATGGAATAGAATGGAATGGAATGGAATGGAATGGAATCACCTCGAGTAGAAAGGAATGGAATGGAATGGAAAGGAATGGAATGGAATGGAATGGAATGGAATGGAATGGAATTGAATGCAACGCAATGGAATGGAATGGAATGGAATCGAATGGAATGGACTGGAATGAAATGGAATGGAATGGAATGGAATGGAATGGAATGGAATGGAATCAACCCGAGTAGAATGGAATGGATTGGAATGGAATGGAATGGAATGGAATCGAATGGAATGGAATGGAATGGAATGGAATGGAATCAACCCGAGTAGAATGGAATGGATAGGAATGGAATGGAATGGAATGGAACGTAATTCAATAGAATAGAATGGAAGGGAATGGAAAGGAATGGAATGGAATGGAATGGAATGGAATGGAATGCAATCGAATGGAATCGAATGGGATTGAATGGAATGGAGTGGAATAGAATGGAATCAACCCGAATAGAACGGAACGGAACGGAACGGAACGGAACGGAACGGAATGGAACGGAGTGAAATGGAATGGAATCAAAAGGAATCGAATGGAACCGAATGGAATGGAATGGAAGGGAATGGAATGCAATGGAATGGAATGGAATGGAATGGAATGGAATGGAATGGAATTGAATCAACCCGAGTAGAACGGAATGGAATGGAATGGAATGGAATGGAATGGAATGGAATGGAATGGAATGGAATCAACCCGAGTAGAACGGAATGGAATGGAATGGAATGGAATGGAATTCAATGGAATGGAATTCTATGGAATGGAATTCAATGGAATAGAATGGAATGGAATGGAATGGAATGGAATGGAATGAACCCGAGTAGAACTTAATGGAATGGAATGGAATTGAATGGAATGGAATGGAATGGAATGGAATGGAATCGAACGGAATCGAATGGAATGGAATGGAATGGAATGGAATGGAATGGAATGGAATGGAATGGAATGGAATCGAATCGAATGGAATCGAATGGAATGGAATGGAATGGAATGGAATGGAATGGAATGGAATGGAATGGAATCGAATCGAATGGAATCGAATGGAATCGAATGGAATCGAATGGAATGGAATGGAATGGAACGGAATGGAATGGAATCAACCCGAGTAGAACGGAATGGAATGGAAAGTAATGGAATGGAATGGAATGGAATGGAATGGAATGGAATGGAATGGAATGGAATGGAATTCCATGGAATGGAATGGAATGGAATGGAATGGAATGGAATGGAAAGGAATGGAATAGAATGGAAATGAATGGAATCGAATGGAATGGAATGGAATAGAATGGAATCAACTCGAGTAGAAAGGAATGGAATGGAATGGAATGGAATGGAATGGAATGGAATGGAATGCAATGAAATGGAATGGAATGGAATGGAATCGAATGGAATGGACTGGAATGAAATGTAATGTAATGTAATGGAATGGAATGGAATGGAATGGAATGGAATGGAATGGAATGGAATCAACCCGAGTAGAATGGAATGGATTGGAATGGAATGGAATGGAATGGAATCGAATGGAATGGAATGGAATCGAATGGAATGGAAAGGAATGGAATGGACGCGAGTAGAATGGAATGGAATGGAATGGAATGGAATGGAATGGAATTGAATGGAATGGAATGAACCCGAGTAGAACGGAATGGAATGGAATGGAATGGAATGGAATGGAATGGAATTTAATGGAATGGAATGGAAAGGAATGGAATGGAATGGAATCAACCCGAGTAGAATGGAATGGGTAGGAATGGAATGGAATGGAATGGAATGGAATTCAATAGAATAGAATGGAAGGGAATGGAAAGGAATGGAAAGGAATGGAATGGAATGGAATCGAATGGAATCGAATGGAATCGAATGGAATGGAGTGGAATAGAATGGAATCAACCCGAATAGAATGGAACGGAACGGAACGGAACGGAACGGAACGGAATGGAATGGAGTGAAATGGAATGGAATCAAATGGAATCGAATGTAACCGAATGGAATGGAATGGAAGGGAATGGAATGCAATGGAATGGAATGGAATGGAATGGAATCAACCCGAGTAGAATGGAATGGACTGGAATGGAATGGAATGGAATGGAATGGAATGGAATGGAATGGAATCAACCCGAGTAGAACGGAATGGAATGGAATGGAATGGAATGGAATGGAATGGAATGGAATCAACCCGAGTAGAACGGAATGGAATGGAATGGAATGGAATGGAATGGAATGGAATGGAATGGAATGGAATGGAATTCAATGGAATAGAATGGAATGGAATGGAATGGAATGGAATGGAATGAACCCGAGTAGAACGGAATGGAATGGAATGGAATTGAATGGAATGGAATGGAATGGAATGGAATGGAATCGACTGGAATCGAATGGAATGCAATGGAATAGAATGGAATGGAATGGAATGGAATGGAATGGAATGGAATGGAATGGAATCGAATGGAATCGAATGGAATCGAATGGAATGGAATGGAATGGAATGGAATGGAATGGAATGGAATGGAATGGAATGGAAAGGAATGGAATCAACCCGAGTAGATTGGATTGGATTGGAATGGAATGGAATGGAATGGAATGGAATTCAATGGAAAAAATGAAATGGAATGGAATGGAATGGAATGGAATGGAATGGAATGGAATCGAATGGAATCGAATGGAATGGAATGAAATCGAATGGAATCGAATGGAATGGAATGGAATCGAATGGAATCGAATGGAATGGAATGGAATGGAATGGAATGGAATGGAATGGAATGGAATGGAATGGAATGGAATCAACCCGAGTAGATTGGAATGGATTGGAATGGAATGGAATGGAATGGAATGGAATGGAATTCAATGGAAAAAATGAAATGGAATGGAATGGAATGGAATGGAATGGAATGGAATGGAATCGAATGGAATTGAATGGAATCGAATGGAATGGAGTGGAATAGAATGGAATCAACCCGAGTAGAACGGAATGGAATGGAACGGAACGGAACGGAACAGAACGGAACGGAACGGAACCGAATGGAATGGAGTGAAATGGAATGGAATCGAATGGAATCGAATGGCACCGAATGCAATGGAAAGAAGGAAATGGAATGGAATGGAATGGAATGGAATGGAATGGAATCAACCCGAGTAGAATGGAATGGATTGGAATGGAATAGAATGGAGTGGAATGGAATGGAATTCAATAGAATAGAATGGAATGGAATGGAATGGAATGGAATGGAATGGAATGGAATCGAATGGAATCGATTGGAATCGAATGGAATGGAGTGGAATAGAATGGAATCAACCTGAATTGAACGGAACGGAACGGAACGGAACGGAACGGAATGGAATTGAGTGAAATGGAATGGAATCGAATGGAATCGAAAGGAACCGAATGGAATGGAATGGAAGGGAATGGAATGGAATGGAATGGAATGGAATGGAATCAACCCGAGTAGAATGGAATGGATTGGAATGGAATGGAATGGAATGGAATGGAATGGAATGGAATAGAATGGAATGCAATGGAATGGAATGGAATGGAATGGAATGGAATGGAATAGAATGGAATGCAATGGAATGGAATGGAATGGAATGGAATGGAATGGAATGGAATGGAATGGAATGGAATTCAATGGAATAGAATGGAATGGAATGGAATGGAATGGAATGAACCCGAGCTGAACGGAATGGAATGGAATGGGATGGAATGGAATGGAATGGAATGGAATGGAATGGAATGGAATCAACCCGAGTAGAATGGAGTGGATTGGAATGGAATGGAATGGAATGGAATGGAATTCAATGGAATAGAATGAAATGGAATGGAATGGAATTGAATGGAATGGAATGGAATAGAATGGAATCGGATGGAACGGAGTGGAATGGAATGGAATGGAATGGAATGGAATGGAATTGAATCGAATGGAATGGAATGGAATGGAATGGAATGGAATGGAATGGAATCAACCCGAGTAGAACGGAATGGATTGGAATGGAAAGGAATGGAATGGAATGGAATGGAATGAATGGAATGGAATGGAATGGAATGGAATCGAATGGAATCGAATGGAATCGAATGGAATGGAACGGAATGGAATGGAATGGAATGGAATGGAATGGAATGGAATGGAATGGAATGGAATGGAATGGAATCGAATGGAATGGAATGGAAAGGAATGGAATGGAATGGAATGGAATGGAATGGAATGGAATGGAATCAAACCGAGTAGAACGGAATGGAATGGAATGGAATGGAATGGAATGGAATGGAATGGAATGGAATGGAATGGAATTCAATGGAATATAATGGAATGGAATGGAATGGAATGGAATGGAATTCAATGGAATATAATGGAATGGAATGGAATGGAATGGAATGGAATGGAATTGAATGGAAAGGAATGGAATGGAATGGAATGGAATGGATTGGAATGGAATCAACACGAGTAGAACGGAATGGAATGGAATGGAAAGGAATGGAATGGAATGTAATGTAATGTAATGTAATGTAATGTAATGTAATGTAATGTAATGTAATGGAATCGAATGGAATCGAATGGAATCGAATGGAATGGAATGGAATGGAATGGAATCGAATGGAATGGAACGGAATGGAATGGAATGGAATGGAATGGAATGGAATGGAATTCAATGGAATAGAATGGAATGGAATGAAATGGAATGGAATCAACCCGAGAAGAATGGAATGGATTGTAATGGAATGGAATGGAATGGAATGGAATGGAATGGAATGGAATGTAATCGAATGGAATGGAATGGAATGGAATGGAATGGAATGGAATGGAATGGAATGGAATCAACCCGAGTAGAACGGAATGGAATGGAATGGAATGGAATGGAAAGGAATGGAATGGAATGGAATGGAATTCAATGGAATGGAATGGAATGGAATGGAAGGGAATGGAATTTAATCGAATGGAATCGAATGGAATGGAATGGAACGGAATGGAATCCAATGGAACGGAAAGGAATGGATTGGAATGGAATGGAATGGAATCGAATGGAATGGAATGGAATCGAATGGATTGGAATGGAATGGAATGGAATGGAATGGAATGGAATGGAATGGAATGGAATGGAATCAACCCGAGTAGAATGGAATGGATTGGAATGGAATGGAATGGAATGGAATGGAATTCAATGGAATAGAATGAAATGGAATGGAATGGAATGGAATGGAATGGAATGGAATGGAATCGAATGGAATCGAATGGAATCGAATGGAATGGAGTGGAAGAGAATGGAATCAACTCGAGTAGAACGGAATGGAATGGAACGGAATGGAACGGAATGGAATGGAATGGAACGGAACGGAACGGAATGGAACGGAATGGAATGGAATGGAGTGAAATGGAATGGAATCGAATGGAATCGAATGGAACCGAATGGAATGGAATGGAACGGAACGGAATGGAATTGAATGGAATGGAATGGAATCAACCCTAGTAGAAAGTAATGGATTGGAATGGAATGGAATGGAATGGAATAGAATGGAATGGAATGGAATCGAATGGAATCGAAAGGAATCGAATGGAATGGAATGGAATGGAATGGAATGGAATTGAATGGAATCAACCCGAGTAGAACGGAATGGAATGGAATGGAATGTAATGGAATGGAATGGAATGGAATGGAATGGAATGGAATGGAATTCTATGGAATGGAATGGAATGGAATGGAATGGAATGGAATGGAATGGAATGGAATGGAATCGAATGGAATTGAATGGAAACGAATGGAATGGAATGGAATAGAATGTAATCAACCCGAGTAGAACGGAATGGAATGGAATGGAATGGAATGGAATGGAATGGAATGGAATGGAATGGAATGCAATGAAATGGAATGGAATGGAATTGAATCGAATAGAATGGACTGGAATGAAATGGAACGGAATGGAATGGAATGGAATGGAATGGAATGGAATGGAATGGAATGGAATGGAATCAACCCGAGTAGAATGGAATGGATTGGAATGGAATGGAATGGAATGGAATCGAATGGAATGGAATGGGATCGAATGGAATGGAAAGGAATGGAATGGACGCGAGAAGAACGGAATGGAATGGAATGGAATGGAATGGAATGGAATGGAATGGAATGGAATGGAATGGAATGGATTGGAATGAACCCGAGTAGAACGGAATGGAATGGAATGGAATGGAATGGAATGGAGTGGAGTGGAATGGAATGGAATGGAATGGAATGGAATGGAATTCAATGGAATAGAATTGTATGGAATGGAATGGAATGGAATCACCTCGAGTAGAAAGGAATGGAATGGAATGGAAAGGAATGGAATGGAATGGAATGGAATGGAATGGAATGGAATGCAATGCAATGGAATGGAATGGAATGGAATCGAATGGAATGGACTGGAATGAAATGGAATGGAATGGAATGGAATGGAATGGAATGGAATGGAATGGAATGGAATCAACCCGAGTAGAATGGAATGGATTGGAATGGAATGGAATGGAATGGAATCGAATGGAATGGAATGGAATGGAATGGAATGGAATGGAATGGAATGGAATCAACCCGAGTAGAATGGAATGGAATGGAATGGAATGGAATGGAATGGAATGGAATGGAATGGAATGGAATTCCATGGAATGGAATGGAATGGAATGGAATGGAATGGAATGGAATGGAAAGGAATGGAATAGAATGGAATTGAATGGAATCGAATGGAATGGAATGGAATAGAATGGAATCAACTCGAGTAGAAAGGAATGGAATGGAATGGAATGGAATGGAATGGAATGGAATGGAATGCAATGAAATGGAATGGAATGGAATGGAATCGAATGGAATGGACTGGAATGAAATGTAATGGAATGGAATGGAATGGAATGGAATGGAATGGAATGGAATGGAATGGAATGGAATGGAATCAACCCGAGTAGAATGGAATGGATTGGAATGGAATGGAATGGAATGGAATCGAATGGAATGGAATGGAATCGAATGGAATGGAAAGGAATGGAATGGACGCGAGTAGAATGGAATGGAATGGAATGGAATGGAATGGAATGGAATGGAATGGAATGGAATGGAATGGAATGAACCCGAGTAGAACGGAATGGAATGGAATGGAATGGAATGGAATGGACTGGAATTTAATGGAATGGAATGGAAAGGAATGGAATGGAATGGAATCAACCCGAGTAGAATGGAATGGGTAGGAATGGAATGGAATGGAATGGAATGTAATTCAATAGAATAGAATGGAAGGGAATGGAAAGGAATGGAAAGGAATGGAATGGAATGGAATCGAATGGAATCGAATGGAATCGAATGGAATGGAGTGGAATAGAATGGAATCAACCCGAATAGAACGGAACGGAACGGAACGGAACGGAACGGAACGGAATGGAATGGAGTGAAATGGAATGGAATCAAATGGAATCGAATGGAACCGAATGGAATGGAATGGAAGGGAATGGAATGCAATGGAATGGAATGGAATGGAATGGAATCAACCCGAGTAGAATGGAATGGACTGGAATGGAATGGAATGGAATGGAATGGAATGGAATGGAATGGAATGGAATGGAATGGAATCAACCCGAGTAGAACGGAATGGAATGGAATGGAATGGAATGGAATGGAATGGAATGGAATGGAATCAACCCGAGTAGAACGGAATGGAATGGAATGGAATGGAATGGAATGGAATGGAATGGAATGGAATGGAATTGAATGGAATGGAATGGAATGGAATGGAATGGAATCGACTGGAATCGAATGGAATGCAATGGAATAGAATGGAATGGAATGGAATCGAATGGAATGGAATGGAATGGAATGGAATCGAATGGAATCGAATGGAATCGAATGGAATCGAATGGAATGGAAAGGAATCGAATGGAATGGAATGGAATGGAATGGAATGGAATGGAATGGAATGGAATCAACCCGAGTAGATTGGAATGGATTGGAATGGAATGGAATGGAATGGAATGGAATGGAATTCAATGGAAAAAATGAAATGGAATGGAATGGAATGGAATGGAATGGAATGGAATCGAATGGAATCGAATGGAATCGAATGAAATGGAGTGGAATAGAATGGAATCAACCCGAGTAGAACGGAATGGAATGGAACGGAACGGAACGGAACAGAACGGAACGGAACGGAACCGAATGGAATGGAGTGAAATGGAATGGAATCAAATGGAATCGAATGGCACCGAATGCAATGGAAAGAAGGAAATGGAATGGAATGGAATGGAATGGAATGGAATGGAATCAACCCGAGTAGAATGGAATGGATTGGAATGGAATGGAATGGAGTGGAATGGAATGGAATTCAATAGAATAGAATGGAATGGAATGGAATGGAATGGAATGGTATGGAATGGAATGGAATGGAATGGAATGGAATGGAATCGAATGGAATCGAATGGAATCGAATGGAATGGAGTGGAATAGAATGGAATCAACCTGAATTGAACGGAACGGAACGGAACGGAACGGAACGGAATGGAATTGAGTGAAATGGAATGGAATCGAATGGAATCGAAAGGAACCGAATGGAATGGAATGGAAGGGAATGGAATGGAATGGAATGGAATGGAATGGAATCAACCCGAGTAGAATGGAATGGATTGGAATGGAATGGAATGGAATGGAATGGAATGGAAAAGAATGGAATGCAATGGAATGGAATGGAATGGAATGGAATGGAATGGAATGGAATGGAATGGAATTCCATGGAATAGAATGGAATGGAATGGAATGGAATGGAATGAACCCGAGCTGAACGGAATGGAATGGAATGGGATGGAATGGAATGGAATGGAATGGAATGGAATGGAATGGAATGGAATGGAATGGAATGGAATTGATTCGAATGGAATGGAATGGAATGGAATGGAATGGAATGGTTTCGAAAGGAATGGAATGGAATGGAATGCAATGGAATGGAATGGAATGGAATGGTATGGAATGCAATGGAATGGAATGGAATGGAATCAACCCGAGTAGAATGGAGTGGATTGGAATGGAATGGAATGGAATGGAATGGAATTCAATGGAATAGAATGAAATGGAATGGAATGGAATTGAATGGAATGGAATGGAATAGATTGGAATCGGATGGAACGGAGTGGAATGGAATGGAATGGAACGGAATGGAATGGAATTGAATCGAATGGAATGGAATGGAATGGAATGGAATGGAATGGAATGGAATGGAATGGAATGGAATCAACCCGAGTAGAACGGAATGGATTGGAATGGAAAGGAATGGAATGGAATGGAATGGAATGAATGGAATGGAATGGAATGGAATGGAATCGAATGGAATCGAATGGAATCGAATGGAATGGAACGGAATGGAATGGAATGGAATGGAATCGAATGGAATGGAATGGAATGGAATGGAATCGAATGGAATGGAATGGAAAGGAATGGAATGGAATGGAATGGAATGGAATGGAATCAAACCGAGTAGAACGGAATGGAATGGAATGAAATGGAATGGAATGGAATGGAATGGAATGGAATGGAATGGAATGGAATGGAATTCAATGGAATATAATGGAATGGAATGGAATGGAATGGAATGGAATTCAATGGAATATAATGGAATGGAATGGAATGGAATGGAATGGAATGGAATGGAAAGGAATGGAATGGAATGGAATGGAATGGATTGGAATGGAATCAACACGAGTAGAACGGAATGGAATGGAATGGAAAGGAATGGAATGGAATGGAATGGAATGGAATGGAATGTAATGTAATGTAATGGAATGGAATGGAATGGAATCGAATGGAATCGAATGGAATCGAATGGAATGGAATGGAATGGAATGGAATCGAATGGAATGGAACGGAATGGAATGGAATGGAATGGAATGGAATGGAATGGAATGGAATGGAATGGAATTCAATGGAATAGAATGGAATGGAATGAAATGGAATGGAATCAACCCGAGAAGAATGGAATGGATTGTAATGGAATGGAATGGAATGGAATGGAATGGAATGGAATGGAATGGAATGGAATCGAATGGAATGGAATGGAATGGAATGGAATGGAATGGAATGGAATCAACCCGAGTAGAACGGAATGGAATGGAATGGAATGGAATGGAAAGGAATGGAATGGAATGGAATGGAATTCAATGGAATGGAATGGAATGGAATGGAAGGGAATGGAATCAACCCGAGTAGAACGGAATGGAATGGAATGGAATGGAATGGAATGGAATGGAATGGAATGGAAAGGAATTCAATGGAATAGAATGGAATGGAATGGAATGGAATGGAATGGAATGAACCCGAGTAGAACGGAATGGAATGGAATGGAATGGAATGGAATGGAATGGAATGGAATGGAATCAACCCGAGTAGAACGGAATGGAATGGAATCGAATGGAATCGAATGGAATGCAATGGAGTGGAATGGAATGGAATGGAATCGAATGGAATGGAATGGAATGGAATGGAATGGAATGGAATGGAATGGAATGGAATGGAATGGAATGGAATTGAATGGAGTGGAATGGAATGGAATGGAATCAACCCGAGTAGATTGGAATGGATTGGAATGGAATGGAATGGAATGGAATGGAATTCAATGGAAAAAATGAAATGGAATGGAATGGAATGGAATGGAATGGAATGGAATCGAATGGAATGGAATGGAATGGAATGGAATGGAATGGAATCGAATGGAATGGAATGGAATGCAATAGAATAGAATGGAATGGAATGGAATGGAATGGAATGGAATGGAATCAACCCGAGTAGAATGGAATGGATTGGAATGGAATGGAATGGAATGGAATCGAATGGAATGGAATGGAATCGAATGGAATGGAAAGGAATGGAATGGACGCGAGTAGAATGGAATGGAATGGAATGGAATGGAATGGAATGGAATGGAATGGAATGGAATGGAATGAACCCGAGTAGAACGGAATGGAATGGAATGGAATGGAATGGAATGGAATGGAATGGAATTTAATGGAATGGAATGGAAAGGAATGGAATGGAATGGAATCAACCCGAGTAGAATGGAATGGGTAGGAATGGAATGGAATGGAATGGAATGTAATTCAATAGAATAGAATGGAAGGGAATGGAAAGGAATGGAAAGGAATGGAATGGAATGGAATCGAATGGAATCGAATGGAATCGAATGGAATGGAGTGGAATAGAATGGAATCAACCCGAATAGAACGAAACGGAACGGAACGGAACGGAACGGAATGGAATGGAGTGAAATGGAATGGAATCAAATGGAATCGAATGGAACCGAATGGAATGGAATGGAAGGGAATGGAATGCAATGGAATGGAATGGAATGGAATGGAATCAACCCGAGTAGAATGGAATGGACTGGACTGGAATGGAATGGAATGGAATGGAATGGAATGGAATGGAATGGAATCAACCCGAGTAGAATGGAATGGAATGGAATGGAATGGAATGGAATGGAATGGAATCAACCCGAGTAGAACGGAATGGAATGGAATGGAATGGAATGGAATGGAATGGAATGGAATGGAATGGAATGGAATGGAATTCAATGGAATGGAATTCAATGGAATAGAATGGAATGGAATGGAATGGAATGGAATGGAATGGAATGGAATGAACCCGAGTAGAACGGAATGGAATGGAATGGAATTGAATGGAATGGAATGGAATGGAATGGAATGGAATGGAATCGACTGGAATCGAATGGAATGCAATGGAATAGAATGGAATGGAATGGAATCGAATGGAATGGAATGGAATGGAATGGAATCGAATGGAATCGAATGGAATCGAATGGAATGGAATGGAATTGAATGGAATGGAATGGAATGGAATGGAATGGAATGGAATGGAAATGAATGGAATCAACCCGAGTAGATTGGAATGGATTGGAATGGAATGGAATGGAATGGAATGGAATTCAATGGAAAAAATGGAATGGAATGGAATGGAATGGAATGGAATGGAATGGAATGGAATCGAATGGAATCGAATGGAATGGAATGGAATGGAATGGAATCGAATGGAATGGAATGGAATGGAATGGAATCGAATGGAATCGAATGGAATGGAATGGAATGGAATGGAATGGAATGGAATGGAATGGAATGGAATGGAATGGAATCAACCCGAGTAGATTGGAATGGATTGGAATGGAATGGAATGGAATGGAATGGAATGGAATTCAATGGAAAAAATGAAATGGAATGGAATGGAATGGAATGGAATGGAATGGAATCGAATGGAATCGAATGGAATCGAATGGAATGGAGTGGAATAGAATGGAATCAACCCGAGTAGAACGGAATGGAATGGAACGGAACGGAACGGAACGGAACGGAACGGAACGGAACCGAATGGAATGGAGTAAAATGGAATGGAATCGAATGGAATCGAATGGCACCGAATGCAATGGAAAGAAGGAAATGGAATGGAATGGAATGGAATGGAATGGAATGGAATGGAATCAACCCGAGTAGAATGGAATGGATTGGAATGGAATGGAATGGAGTGGAATGGAATGGAATTCAATAGAATAGAATGGAATGGAATGGAATGGAATGGAATGGAATGGAATGGAATGGAATGGAATCGAATGGAATCGAATGGAATAGAATGGAATGGAGTGGAATAGAATGGAATCAACCTGAATTGAACGGAACGGAACGGAACGGAACGGAACGGAATGGAATTGAGTGAAATGTAATGGAATCTAATGGAATCGAAAGGAACCGAATGGAATGGAATGGAAGGGAATGGAATGGAATGGAATGGAATGGAATGGAATCAACCCGAGTAGAATGGAGTGGATTGGAATTGAATGGAATGGAATGGAATGGAATGGAATAGAATGGAATGCAATGGAATGGAATGGAATGGAATGGAATGGAATGGAATGGAATGAACCCGAGCTGAACGGAATGGAATGGAATGGGATGGAATGGAATGGAATGGAATGGAATGGAAAGGAATGGAATGGAATTGATTCGAATGGAATGGAATGGAATGGAATGGTATCGAAAGGAATGGAATGGAAAGGAATGCAATGGAATGGAATGGAATGGAATGGAATGGAATGGAATGGAATGGAATGGAATCAACCCGAGTAGAATGGAGTGGATTGGAATGGAATGGAATGGAATGGAATGGAATTCAATGGAATAGAATGAAATGGAATGGAATGGAATTGAATGGAATGGAATGGAATAGAATGGAATCGGATGGAACGGAGTGGAATGGAATGGAATGGAATGGAATGGAATGGAATGGAATTGAATCGACTGGAATGGAATGGAATGGAATGGAATGGAATGGAATGGAATGGAATGGAATCAACCCGAGTAGAACGGAATGGATTGTAATGGAAAGGAATGGAATGGAATGGAATGGAATGAATGGAATGGAATGGAATGGAATCGAATCGAATGGAATCGAATGGAATCGAATGGAATGGAACGGAATGGAATGGAATGGAATGGAATCGAATGGAATGGAATGGAAAGGAATGGAATGGAATGGAATGGAATGGAATGGAATCAAACCGAGTAGAACGGAATGGAATGGAATGGAATGGAATGGAATGGAATGGAAAGGAATGGAATGGAATGGAATGGAATGGAATTCAATGGAATATAATGGAATGGAATGGAATGGAAAGGAATGGAATTCAATGGAATATAATGGAATGGAATGGAATGGAATGGAATGGAATGGAATGGAAAGGAATGGAATGGAATGGAATGGAATGGATTGGAATGGAATCAACACGAGTAGAACGGAATGGAATGGAATGGAAAGGAATGGAATGGAATGGAATGGAATGGAATGGAATGGAATGGAATGTAATGTAATGTAATGGAATTGAATCGAATGGAATCGAATGGAATCGAATGGAATGGAATGGAATGGAATGGAATGGAATCGAATGGAATGGAACGGAATGGAACGGAATGGAATGGAATGGAATGGAATGGAATGGAATGGAATGGAATGGAATTCAATGGAATAGAATGGAATGGAATGAAATGGAATGGAATCAACCCGAGAAGAATGGAATGGATTGTAATGGAATGGAATGGAATGGAATGGAATGGAATGGAATGGAATGGAATGGAATCGAATGGAATGGAATGGAATGGAATGGAATGGAATGGAATGGAATGGAATCAACGCGAGTAGAACGGAATGGAATGGAATGGAATGGAATGGAAAGGAATGGAATGGAATGGAATGGAATTCAATGGAATGGAATGGAATGGAATGGAAGGGAATGGAATCAACCCGAGTAGAACGGAATGGAATGGAATGGAATGGAATGGAATGGAATGGAAAGGAATTCAATGGAATAGAATGGAATGGAATGGAATGGAATGGAATGAACCCGAGTAGAACGCAATGGAATGGAATGGAATGGAATGGAATGGAATGGAATGGAATGGAATGGAATGGAATGGAATCATCCCGAGTAGAATGGAATGGATTGGATTGGAATGGAATGGAATGGAATGGAATTCAATGAAATAGAATGAAATGGAATGGAATGGAATGGAATGGAATGGAATGGAATGGAATGGAATGGAATGGAATGGAATGGAATCAACCCGGGTAGAATCGAATGGATTGGAACGGAATGGAATGGAATGGAATGGAATGGAATGGAATGGAATGGAATGGAATCAACCCGAGTAGAACGGAATGGAATGGAATGGAATGGAATGGAATGGAATTCAAAGAAATGGAATGGAATGGAACGGAATGGAATGGAATGGAATCAACCCGAGTAGAACGGAATGGAATGGAATGGAATGGAATGGAATGGCATGAAATGGAATGGAATGGAATGAAATGGAATGGAATGGAATGGAATGGAATGGAATGGAATCGAATGGAATCGAATGGAATCGAATGGAATGGAGTGGAATAGAATGGAATCAACCCGATTAGAAAGGAATGGAATGGAACGGAACGGAATGGAACGGAACGGAAAGGAGCGTAATGGAGTGAAATGGAATGGAATCGAATGGAATCGAATGGAACCGAATGGAATGGAATGGAAGGGAATGGAATGGAATGGAATGGAATGGAATGGAATGGAATCAACCCGAGTAGAATAGAATGGATTGGAATGGAATGGAATGGAATGGAATGGAATGGAATGGAATGGAATGGAATTGAATGGAATCGAATGGTATCGAATGGAATGGAATGGAATCAACCCGAGTAGAAAGGAATGGAAGGGAATGGAATGGAATGGAATGGAATGGAATGGAATGGAATGGAATGGAATGGAATGGAATTCAATGGAATAGAATGGAATGGAATGGAATGGAATGGAAAGGAATGGAACGGAAAGGAATGGAATGGAATGGAATGGAATGGAATCAACCCGAGTAGAACGGAATGGAATGGAATTGAAAGGAATGGAATGGAATGGAATGGAATGGAATATAATGGAATGGAATGGAATCGAATGGAATCGAATGGAATCGAATGGAATCGAATGGAATTGAATGGAATGGAATGGAATGGAATGGAATGGAATGGAATGGAATGGAATCGAATGGAATGGAACGGAACGGAATGGAATGGAATGGAATGGAATGGAATGGAATGGAATTCAATGGAATAGAATGGAATGGAATGAAATGGAATGGAATCAACCCGAGTAGAATGGAATGGATTGTAATGGAATCGAATGGAATGGAATGGAATGGAATGGAATGGAATCGATGGAATCGAATGGAATAGAATGGAATGGAATGGAATGGAATGGAATGGAGTGGAATGGAATGGAATGGAATCAACCCGAGTAGATTGGAATGGATGGGAATGGAATGAAACGGAATGGAATGGAATTCAATGGAAAAAATGAAATGGAAAGGAATGCAATGGAATGGAATGTAATGGAATGGAATCGAATGGAATCGAATGGAATCGAATGGAATGGAGTGGAATAGAATGGAATCAACCCGAGTAGAATGGAATGGAATGGAACGGAACGGAACGGAACGGAACGGAACGGAACGGAATGGAATGGAGTGAAACGGAATGGAATCGAATGGAATCGAAAGGAACCGAATGGAATGGAATGGAAGGGAATGGAATGGAATTGAATGGAATGGAATGGAATGGAATCAACCCGAGTAGAATGGAATGGATTGGAATGGAATGGAATGGAATCGAATGCAATGCAATGGAAAGGAATGGAATGGAATGGAATGGACCCGAGTAGAACGGAATGTAATGGAATGGAATGGAATGGAATGGAATGGAATGGAATGGAATGGAATGAACCCGAGTAGAAAGGAATGGAATGGAATGGAATGGAATGGAATGGAATGGAATGGAATGGAATGAAATGGAATGGAATCGAAAGGAATGGAATGGAATGGAATGGAATGGAATGGAATGGAATGGAATGGAATGGAATGGAATTTAATCGAATGGAATCGAATGGAATGGAATGGAACGGAATGGAATCCAATGGAACGGAAAGGAATGGAATGGAATGGAATGGAATGGAATCGAATGGAATGGAATGGAATCGAATGGATTGGAATGGAATGGAATGGAATGGAATGGAATGGAATGGAATGGAATGGAATGGAATGGAATGGAATCAACCCGAGTAGAATGGAATGGATTGGAATGGAATGGAATGGAATGGAATGGAATTCAATGGAATAGAATGAAATGGAATGGAATGGAATGGAATGGAATGGAATGGAATGGAATCGAATGGAATCGAATGGAATCGAATGGAATGGAGTGGAAGAGAATGGAATCAACTCGAGTAGAACGGAACGGAATGGAACGGAATGGAACGGAACGGAACGGAATGGAGTGAAATGGAATGGAATCGAATGGAATCGAATGGAACCGAATGGAATGGAATGGAACGGAACGGAATGGAATGGAATGGAATGGAATGGAATCAACCCTAGTAGAAAGTAATGGATTGGAATAGAATGGAATGGAATGGAATAGAATGGAATGGAATGGAATCGAATGGAATCGAAAGGAATCGAATGGAATGGAATGGAATGGAATGGATTGGAATTGAATGGAATCAACCCGAGTAGAACGGAATGGAATGGAATGGAATGGAATGGAATGGAATGGAATGGAATGGAATGGAATGGAATGGAATGGAATTCTATGGAATGGAATGGAATGGAATGGAATGGAATGGAATGGAATCGAATGGAATTGAATGGAAACGAATGGAATGGAATGGAATAGAATGTAATCAACCCGAGTAGAACGGAATGGAATGGAATGGAATGCAATGGAATGGAATGGAATGTCAAGGAATGGAATGGAATTGAGTGGAATGGAAAGGAATGGAATGGAATGGAATGGAATGGAATGGAATGGAATGGAATGGAATCAACACGAGTAGAACGGAATGGAATGGAATGGAATGGAATGGAATGGAATGGAATTCAATGGAATGGAATGGAATCAACCCGAGTAGAACGGAATGGAATGGAATGGAAAGGAATGGAATGGAATGGAATGGAATGGAATGGAATGGAATGGAATTCTATGGAATGGAACGGAATGGAATGGAATGGAATGGAATGGAATGGAATGGAATGGAGTGGAATGGAATGGAATGGAATAGAATGGAATGGAATGGAATGGAATGGAATTCAATGGAATGGAATGGAATGGAATGGAATGGAATGGAATCAACCCGAGTAGAACGGAATGGAATGGAATGGAATGGAATGGAATGGAATCGAATGGAATGGAACGGAATGGAATGGAATGGAATGGAATGGAATGGAATTCAATGGAATAGAATGGAATGGAATGAAATGGAATGGAATCAACCCGAGTAGAATGGAATGGATTGTAATGGAATCGAATGGAATGGAATGGAATGGAATGGAATGGAATCGAATGGAATGGAATGGAATGGAATGGAATGGAATGGAATGGAATGGAATGGAATGGAATGGAAAGGAATGGAATGGAATGGAATGGAATGGAATCAACCCGAGTAGATTGGAATGGATGGGAATGGAATGAAATGGAATGGAATGGAATTCAATGGAAAAAATGGAATGGAATGGAATGGAATGGAATGTAATGAAATGGAATCGAATGGAATCGAATGGAATCGAATGGAATGGAGTGGAATAGAATGGAATCAACCCGAGTAGAATGGAATGGAATGGAACGGAACGGAATGGAACGGAACGGAACGGAACGGAATGGAATGGAGTGAAATGGAATGGAATCGAATGGAATCGAAAGGAACCGAATGGAATGGAATGGAAGGGAATGGAATGGAATGGAATGGAATGGAATGGAATGGAATCAACCCGAGTAGAATGGAATGGATTGGAATGGAATGGAATGGAATCGAATGCAATGCAATGGAAAAGAATGGAATGGAATGGAATGGAATGGACCCGAGTAGAACGGAATGTAATGTAATGGAATGGAATGGAATGGAATGGAATGGAATGAACCCGAGTAGAACGGAATGGAATGGAAAGGAATGGAATGGAATGAAATGGAATGGAATCGAAAGGAATGGAATGGAATGGAATGGAATGGAATGGAATGGAATGGAATGGAATTTAATCGAATGGAATCGAATGGAATGGAATAGAACGGAATGGAATCCAATGGAACAGAAAGGAACGGAATGGAATGGAATGGAATGGAATGGAATGGAATGGAATGGAATGGAATCGAATGGATTGGAATGGAATGGAATGGAATGGAATGGAATGGAATGGAATGGAATGGAATCAACCCGAGTAGAATGGAATGGATTGGAATGCAATGGAATGGAATGGAATGGAATGGAATGGAACGGAATGGACCCGAGTAGAACGGAATGGAATGGAATGGAATGGAATGGAATGGAATGGAATGGAATGGAATGCAATGAACCGGAGTAGAACGGAATGGAATGGAATGGAATGGAATGGAATGGAATGGAATCGAAAGGAATGGAATGGAATGGAATGGAATGGAATGGAATGGAATGGAATGGAATGGAATTTAATCGAATGGAATCGAATGGAATGGAATAGAACGGAATGGAATCGAATGGAACGGAAAGGAATGGAATGGAATGGAATGGAATGGAATGGAATGGAATGGAATGGAATGGAATGGAATCGAATGGATTGGAATGGAATGGAATGGAATGGAATGGAATGGAATGGAATGGAATGGAATGGAATGGAATCGAATGGAATCGAATGGAATCGAATGGAATGGAGTGGAAGAGAATGGAATCAACTCGAGTAGAACGGAATGGAATGGAACGGAATGGAACGGAACGGAACGGAATGGAACGGAACGGAATGGATTGGAGTGAAATGGAATGGAATCGAATGGAATCGAATGGAACCGAATGGAATGGAATGGAACGGAATGGAATGGAATGGACTGGAATGGAATGGAATCAACCCTAGTAGAATGTAATGGATTGGAATGGAATGGAATGAAATGGAATGGAATGGAATCGAATGGAATCGAATGGAATCGAATGGAATCGAATGGAATGGAATGGAATTGAATGGAATGGAATGGAATCAACACGAGTAGATCGGAATGGAATGGAATGGAATGGAATGGAATGGAATGGAATGGAATGGAATGTAATGGAATGGAATGGAATGGAATTCTATGGAATGGAATGGAATGGAATGGAATGGAATCAACCCGAGTAGAACGGAATGGAATGGAATGGAAAGGAATGGAATGGAATGGAATGGAATGGAATGGAATGGAATGGAATTCCATGGAATGGAACGGAATGGAATGGAATGGAATGGAATGGAATGGAATGGAATGGAGTGGAATGGAATGGAATGGAATGGAATGGAATGGAATGGAGTGGAATGGAATGGAATCGAATGGAATGGAATGGAATGGAATGGAATGGAATGGAATGGAATCAACTCGAGTAGAAAGGAATGGAATGGAATGGAATGGAATGGAATGGAATGGAATGCAATGAAATGGAATGGAATGGAATGGAATCGAATGGAATGGACTGGAATGAAATGGAATGGAATGGAATGGAATGGAATGAACCCGAGTAGAACGGAATGGAATGGAATGGAATGGAATGGAATGGAATGGAATGGAATGGAATTTAATGGAATGGAATGGAAAGGAATGGAATGGAATGGAATCAACCCGAGTAGAATGGAATGGGTAGGAATGGAATGGAATGGAATGGAATGTAATGTAATGGAATGGAATCGAATGGAATCGAATGGAATAGAACGGAATGGAGTGGAATAGAATGGAATCAACCCGAATAGAACGGAACGGAACGGAACGGAACGGAACGGAATGGAATGGAGTGAAATGGAATGGAATCAAATGGAATCGAATGGAACCGAATGGAATGGAATGGAAGGGAATGGAATGCAATGGAATGGAATGGAATGGAATGGAATCAACCCGAGTAGAATGGAATGGACTGGAATGGAATGGAATGGAATGGAATGGAATGGAATGGAATGGAATGGAATCAACCCGAGTAGAATGGAATGGAATGGAATGGAATGGAATGGAATGGAATGGAATGGAATGGAATTCTATGGAATGGAATTCAATGGAATAGAATATAATGGAATGGAATGGAATGGAATGGAATGAACCCGAGTAGAACGGAATGGAATGGAATGGAATGGAATGGAATGGAATGGAATGGAATGGAATGGAATGGAATGGAATGGAATCGAATGGAATCGAATGGAATGGAGTGGAATAGAATGGAATCAACCCGAGTAGAATGGAATGGAATGGAACGGAACGGAACGGAACGGAACGGAACGGAACGGAACGGAATGGAGTGAAATGGAATGGAATCGAATGGAATCGAACGGAACCGAATGGAATGGAAAGAAGGGAACGGAATGGAATGGAATGGAATGGAATGGAATGGAATAAACCCGAGTAGAATGGAATGGATTGGAGTGGAATGGAATGGAATGGAATGGAATGGAATGGAATTCAATAGAATAGAATGGAATGGAATGGAATGGAATGGAATGGAATGGAATGGAATGGAATGGAATCGAATGGAATCAAATGGAATCGAATGGAATGGAGTGGAATAGAATTGAATCAACCCGAATAGAACGGAACGGAACGGAACGGAACGGAATGGAATGGAGTGAAATGGAATGGAATCGAATGGAATCGAAAGGAACCGAATGGAATGGAATGGAAGGGAATGGAATGGAATTGAATGGAATGGAATGGATTGGATTCAACCCGAGTAGAATGGAATGGATTGGAATGGAATGGAATGGAATCAAATGCAATGCAATGGAATGGAATGGAATGGAATGGAATGGAACGGAATGGACCCGAGTAGAACGGAATGGAATGGAATGGAATGGAATGGAATGGAATGGAATGGAATGGAATGAACCGGAGTAGAACGGAATGGAATGGAATGGAATGGAATGGAATGGAATGGAATGGAATCGAAAGGAATGGAATGGAATGGAATGGAATGGAATGGAATGGAATGGAATGGAATGGAATGGAATGGAATTTAATCGAATGGAATCGAATGGAATGGAATGGAACGGAATGGAATCGAATGGAACGGAAAGGAATGGAATGGAATGGAATGGAATGGAATGGAATGGAATGGAATGGAATGGAATGGAATCGAATGGATTGGAATGGAATGGAATGGAATGGAATGGAATGGAATAGAATGGAATGGAATCAACACGAGTAGAATGGAATGGATTGGAATGGAATGGAATGGAATGGAATGGAATTCAATGGAATAGAATGAAATGGAATGGAATGGAATGGAATGGAATGGAATGGAATGGAATGGAATGGAATGGAATCGAATGGAATCGAATGGAATGGAGTGGAAGAGAATGGAATCAACTCGAGTAGAACGGAATGGAATGGAACGGAATGGAACGGAACGGAACGGAATGGAACGGAACGGAATGGAATGGAGTGAAATGGAATGGAATCGAATGGAATCGAATGGAACCGAATGGAATGGAATGGAACGGAATGGAATGGAATGGACTGGAATGGAATGGAATCAACCCTAGTAGAATGTAATGGATTGGAATGGAATGGAATGGAATGGAATGGAATGGAATCGAATGGAATCGAATGGAATCGAATGGAATGGAATGGAATTGAATGGAATGGAATGGAATTAACCCGAGTAGAACGGAATGGAATGGAATGGAATGGAATGGAATCGAATGGAATCGAATGGAATCGAATGGAATGAAATGGAATGGAATGGAATGGAATGGAATCAACCCGAGTAGAAGGGAATGGAATGGAATGGAATGGAATGGAATGGAATGGAATGGAATGGAATGGAATTCAATGGAATGGAATGGAATGGAATGGAATTGAATGGAATGGAATGGAATAGAATGGAATTGAATGGAATCGAATGGAATGGAATGGAATAGAATGTAATCAACCCGAGTAGAACGGAATGGAATGGAATGGAATGGAATGGAATGGAATGGAATGAACCGGAGTAGAACGAAATGGAATGGAATGGAATGGAATGGAATGGAATGGAATGGAATCGAAAGGAATGGAATGGAATGGAATGGAATGGAATGGAATGGAATGGAATGGAATTTAATCGAATGGAATCGAATGGAATGGAATGGAACGGAATGGAATCGAATGGAACGGAAAGGAATGGAATGGAATGGAATGGAATGGAATGGAATGGAATGGAATGGAATGGAATGGAATGGAATGGAATGGAATCGAATGGAATGGAATGGAATGGAATGGAATGGAATGGAATGGAATGGAATGGAATCAACACGAGTAGAATGGAATGGATTGGAATGGAATGGAATGGAATGGAATGGAATTCAATGGAATAGAATGAAATGGAATGGAATGGAATGGAATGGAATGGAATGGAATGGAATGGAATCGAATGGAATCGAATGGAATCGAATGGAATGGAGTGGAATAGAATGGAATCAACCCGATTAGAAAGGAATGGAATGGAACGGAACGGAATGGAACGGAACGGAAAGGAGCGTAATGGAGTGAAATGGAATGGAATCGAATGGAATCGAATGGAACCGAATGGAATGGAATGGAAGGGAATGGAATGGAATGGAATGGAATGGAATGGAATGGAATCAACCCGAGTAGAATAGAATGGATTGGAATGGAATGGAATGGAATGGAATGGAATGGAATGGAATGGAATTGAATGGAATCGAATGGTATCGAATGGAATGGAATGGAATCAACCCGAGTAGAAAGGAATGGAAGGGAATGGAATGGAATGGAATGGAATGGAATGGAATGGAATGGAATGGAATGGAATGGAATGGAATTCAATGGAATAGAATGGAATGGAATGGAATGGAATGGAAAGGAATGGAACGGAATGGAATGGAATGGAATGGAATGGAATGGAATCAACCCGAGTAGAACGGAATGGAATGGAATTGAAAGGAATGGAATGGAATGGAATGGAATGGAATATAATGGAATGGAATGGAATCGAATGGAATCGAATGGAATCGAATGGAATCGAATGGAATTGAATGGAATGGAATGGAATGGAATGGAATGGAATGGAATGGAATGGAATCGAATGGAATGGAACGGAACGGAATGGAATGGAATGGAATGGAATGGAATGGAATGGAATTCAATGGAATAGAATGGAATGGAATGAAATGGAATGGAATCAACCCGAGTAGAATGGAATGGATTGTAATGGAATCGAATGGAATGGAATGGAATGGAATGGAATGGAATCGATGGAATCGAATGGAATAGAATGGAATGGAATGGAATGGAATGGAATGGAGTGGAATGGAATGGAATGGAATCAACCCGAGTAGATTGGAATGGATGGGAATGGAATGAAACGGAATGGAATGGAATTCAATGGAAAAAATGAAATGGAAAGGAATGCAATGGAATGGAATGTAATGGAATGGAATCGAATGGAATCGAATGGAATCGAATGGAATGGAGTGGAATAGAATGGAATCAACCCGAGTAGAATGGAATGGAATGGAACGGAACGGAACGGAACGGAACGGAACGGAACGGAATGGAATGGAGTGAAACGGAATGGAATCGAATGGAATCGAAAGGAACCGAATGGAATGGAATGGAAGGGAATGGAATGGAATTGAATGGAATGGAATGGAATGGTATCAACCCGAGTAGAATGGAATGGATTGGAATGGAATGGAATGGAATCGAATGCAATGCAATGGAAAGGAATGGAATGGAATGGAATGGACCCGAGTAGAACGGAATGTAATGGAATGGAATGGAATGGAATGGAATGGAATGGAATGGAATGAACCCGTGTAGAAAGGAATGGAATGGAATGGAATGGAATGGAATGGAATGGAATGGAATGGAATGGAATGGAATGGAATGAAATGGAATGGAATCGAAAGGAATGGAATGGAATGGAATGGAATGGAATGGAATGGAATGGAATGGAATGGAATTTAATCGAATGGAATCGAATGGAATGGAATGGAACGGAATGGAATCCAATGGAACGGAAAGGAATGGAATGGAATGGAATGGAATGGAATCGAATGGAATGGAATGGAATCGAATGGATTGGAATGGAATGGAATGGAATGGAATGGAATGGAATGGAATGGAATGGAATGGAATCAACCCGAGTAGAATGGAATGGATTGGAATGGAATGGAATGGAATGGAATGGAATTCAATGGAATAGAATGAAATGGAATGGAATGGAATGGAATGGAATGGAATGGAATGGAATCGAATGGAATCGAATGGAATCGAATGGAATGGAGTGGAAGAGAATGGAATCAACTCGAGTAGAACGGAATGGAATGGAACGGAATGGAACGGAACGGAACGGAATGGAACGGAACGGAATGGAATGGAGTGAAATGGAATGGAATCGAATGGAATCGAATGGAACCGAATGGAATGGAATGGAACGGAACGGAATGGAATGGAATGGAATGGAATGGAATCAACCCTAGTAGAAAGTAATGGATTGGAATAGAATGGAATGGAATGGAATAGAATGGAATGGAATGGAATCGAATGGAATCGAAAGGAATCGAATGGAATGGAATGGAATGGAATGGAATGGAATTGAATGGAATCAACCCGAGTAGAACGGAATGGAATGGAATGGAATGGAATGGAATGGAATGGAATGGAATGGAATGGAATGGAATGGAATGGAATTCTATGGAATGGAATGGAATGGAATGGAATGGAATGGAATGGAATCGAATGGAATTGAATGGAAACGAATGGAATGGAATGGAATAGAATGTAATCAACCCGAGTAGAACGGAATGGAATGGAATGGAATGCAATGGAATGGAATGGAATGGCAAGGAATGGAATGGAATTGAGTGGAATGGAAAGGAATGGAATGGAATGGAATGGAATGGAATGGAATGGAATGGAATGGAATCAACACGAGTAGAACGGAATGGAATGGAACGGAATGGAATGGAATGGAATGGAATTCAATGGAATGGAATGGAATCAACCCGAGTAGAACGGAATGGAATGGAATGGAAAGGAATGGAATGGAATGGAATGGAATGGAATGGAATGGAATGGAATTCTATGGAATGGAACGGAATGGAATGGAATGGAATGGAATGGAATGGAATGGAATGGAGTGGAATGGAATGGAATGGAATAGAATGGAATGGAATGGAATGGAATGGAATTCAATGGAATGGAATGGAATGGAATGGAATGGAATGGAATCAACCCGAGTAGAACGGAATGGAATGGAATGGAATGGAATGGAATGGAATCGAATGGAATGGAACGGAATGGAATGGAATGGAATGGAATGGAATGGAATTCAATGGAATAGAATGGAATGGAATGAAATGGAATGGAATCAACCCGAGTAGAATGGAATGGATTGTAATGGAATCGAATGGAATGGAATGGAATGGAATGGAATGGAATCGAATGGAATGGAATGGAATGGAATGGAATGGAATGGAATGGAATGGAAAGGAATGGAATGGAATGGAATGGAATGGAATCAACCCGAGTAGATTGGAATGGATGGGAATGGAATGAAATGGAATGGAATGGAATTCAATGGAAAAAATGGAATGGAATGGAATGGAATGGAATGTAATGAAATGGAATCGAATGGAATCGAATGGAATCGAATGGAATGGAGTGGAATAGAATGGAATCAACCCGAGTAGAATGGAATGGAATGGAACGGAACGGAATGGAACGGAACGGAACGGAACGGAACGGAATGGAATGGAGTGAAATGGAATGGAATCGAATGGAATCGAAAGGAACCGAATGGAATGGAATGGAAGGGAATGGAATGGAATTGAATGGAATGGAATGGAATGGAATCAACCCGAGTAGAATGGAATGGATTGGAATGGAATGGAATGGAATGGAATCGAATGCAATGCAATGGAAAAGAATGGAATGGAATGGAATGGAATGGACCCGAGTAGAACGGAATGTAATGTAATGGAATGGAATGGAATGGAATGGAATGAACCCGAGTAGAACGGAATGGAATGGAAAGGAATGGAATGGAATGAAATGGAATGGAATCGAAAGGAATGGAATGGAATGGAATGGAATGGAATGGAATGGAATGGAATGGAATTTAATCGAATGGAATCGAATGGAATGGAATAGAACGGAATGGAATCCAATGGAACAGAAAGGAATGGAATGGAATGGAATGGAATGGAATGGAATGGAATGGAATGGAATGGAATCGAATGGATTGGAATGGAATGGAATGGAATGGAATGGAATGGAATGGAATGGAATGGAATCAACCCGAGTAGAATGGAATGGATTGGAATGCAATGGAATGGAATGGAATGGAATGGAATGGAACGGAATGGACCCGAGTAGAACGGAATGGAATGGAATGGAATGGAATGGAATGGAATGGAATGGAATGGAATGGAATGCAATGAACCGGAGTAGAACGGAATGGAATGGAATGGAATGGAATGGAATGGAATGGAATCGAAAGGAATGGAATGGAATGGAATGGAATGGAATGGAATGGAATTTAATCGAATGGAATCGAATGGAATGGAATAGAACGGAATGGAATCGAATGGAACGGAAAGGAATGGAATGGAATGGAATGGAATGGAATGGAATGGAATGGAATGGAATGGAATGGAATGGAATCGAATGGATTGGAATGGAATGGAATGGAATGGAATGGAATGGAATGGAATGGAATGGAATGGAATGGAATGGAATCAACACGAGTAGAATGGAATGGATTGGAATGGAATGGAATGGAATGGAATGGAATTCAATGGAATAGAATGAAATGGAATGGAATGGAATGGAATGGAATGGAATGGAATGGAATGGAATCGAATGGAATCGAATGGAATCGAATGGAATGGAGTGGAAGAGAATGGAATCAACTCGAGTAGAACGGAATGGAATGGAACGGAATGGAACGGAACGGAACGGAATGGAACTGAACGGAATGGAATGGAGTGAAATGGAATGGAATCGAATGGAATCGAATGGAGACGAATGGAATGGAATGGAACGGAATGGAATGGAATGGACTGGAATGGAATGGAATCAAACCTAGTAGAATGTAATGGATTGGAATGGAATGGAATGGAATGGAATGGAATGGAATCGAATGGAATCGAATGGAATCGAATGGAATGGAATGGAATGGAATGGAATGGAATGGAATTAACCCGAGTAGAACGGAATGGAATGGAATGGAATGGAATCGAATGGAATCGAATGGAATGGAATGGAATGGAATGGAATGGAATGGAATGGAATGGAATCAACCCGAGTAGAAGGGAATGGAATGGAATGGAATGGAATGGAATGGAATGGAATGGAATGGAATTCAATGGAATGGAATGGAATGGAATGGAATGGAATGGAATCGAATGGAATTGAATGGAATCGAATGGAATTGAATGGAATAGAATGTAATCAACCCGAGTAGAACGGAATGGAATGGAATGGAATGGAATGGAATCGAATGGAATCGAATGGAATGGAATGGAATGGAATGGAATGGAATGGAATCAACCCGAGTAGAAGGGAATGGAATGGAATGGAATGGAATGGAATGGAATGGAATGGAATGGAATGGAATGGAATTCAATGGAATGGAATGGAATGGAATGGAATGGAATGGAATCGAATGGAATGGAATGGAATGGAATCGAATGGAATTGAATGGAATCGAATGGAATGGAATGGAATAGAATGTAATCAACCCGAGTAGAACGGAATGGAATGGAATGGAATGGAATGGAATGGAATGGAATGGAATGGAATGGAATGGAATGGAATGGAATTGAGTGGAATGGAATGGAATGGAATGGAATGGAATCGAATGGAATGGAATGGAATGGAATGGAATGGAATGGAATGGAATCAACACGAGTAGATCGGAATGGAATGGAATGGAATGGAATGGAATGGAATGGAATGGAATGGAATGGAATGTAATGGAATGGAATGGAATGGAATGGAATGGAATTCTATGGAATGGAATGGAATGGAATGGAATGGAATCAACCCGAGTAGAACGGAATGGAATGGAATGGAAAGGAATGGAATGGAATGGAATGGAATGGAATGGAATGGAATGGAATGGAATTCCATGGAATGGAACGGAATGGAATGGAATGGAATGGAATGGAATGGAATGGAATGGAGTGGAATGGAATGGAATGGAATGGAATGGAATGGAATGGAGTGGAATGGAATGGAATCGAATGGAATGGAATGGAATGGAATGGAATGGAATGGAATGGAATCAACTCGAGTAGAAAGGAATGGAATGGAATGGAATGGAATGGAATGGAATGGAATGGAATGGAATGCAATGAAATGGAATGGAATGGAATGGAATCGAATGGAATGGACTGGAATGAAATGGAATGGAATGGAATGGAATGGAATGAACCCGAGTAGAACGGAATGGAATGGAATGGAATGGAATGGAATGGAATGGAATGGAAAGGAATTTAATGGAATGGAATGGAAAGGAATGGAATGGAATGGAATCAACCCGAGTAGAATGGAATGGGTAGGAATGGAATGGAATGGAAAGGAATGTAATGTAATGGAATGGAATCGAATGGAATCGAATGGAATAGAACGGAATGGAGTGGAATAGAATGGAATCAACCCGAATAGAATGGAACGGAACGGAACGGAACGGAACGGAATGGAATGGAGTGAAATGGAATGGAATCAAATGGAATCGAATGGAACCGAATGGAATGGAATGGAAGGGAATGGAATGCAATGGAATGGAATGGAATGGAATGGAATCAACCCGAGTAGAATGGAATGGACTGGAATGGAATGGAATGGAATGGAATGGAATGGAATGGAATGGAATGGAATGGAATCAACCCGAGTAGAATGGAATGGAATGGAATGGAATGGAATGGAATGGAATGGAATGGAATGGAATTCTATGGAATGGAATTCAATGGAATAGAATATAATGGAATGGAATGGAATGGAATGGAATGAACCCGAGTAGAACGGAATGGAATGGAATGGAATGGAATGGAATGGAATGGAATGGAATGGAATGGAATGGAATGGAATGGAATCGAATGGAATCGAATGGAATGGAGTGGAATAGAATGGAATCAACCCGAGTAGAATGGAATGGAATGGAACGGAACGGAACGGAACGGAACGGAACGGAACGGAACGGAATGGAGTGAAATGGAATGGAATCGAATGGAATCGAACGGAACCGAATGGAATGGAAAGAAGGGAACGGAATGGAATGGAATGGAATGGAATGGAATGGAATAAACCCGAGTAGAATGGAATGGATTGGAGTGGAATGGAATGGAATGGAATGGAATGGAATGGAATTCAATAGAATAGAATGGAATGGAATGGAATGGAATGGAATGGAATGGAATGGAATGGAATGGAATCGAATGGAATCAAATGGAATCGAATGGAATGGAGTGGAATAGAATTGAATCAACCCGAATAGAACGGAACGGAACGGAACGGAACGGAATGGAATGGAGTGAAATGGAATGGAATCGAATGGAATCGAAAGGAACCGAATGGAATGGAATGGAAGGGAATGGAATGGAATTGAATGGAATGGAATGGATTGGATTCAACCCGAGTAGAATGGAATGGATTGGAATGGAATGGAATGGAATCAAATGCAATGCAATGGAATGGAATGGAATGGAATGGAATGGAACGGAATGGACCCGAGTAGAACGGAATGGAATGGAATGGAATGGAATGGAATGGAATGGAATGGAATGGAATGAACCGGAGTAGAACGGAATGGAATGGAATGGAATGGAATGGAATGGAATGGAATCGAAAGGAATGGAATGGAATGGAATGGAATGGAATGGAATGGAATGGAATGGAATGGAATGGAATTTAATCGAATGGAATCGAATGGAATGGAATGGAACGGAATGGAATCGAATGGAACGGAAAGGAATGGAATGGAATGGAATGGAATGGAATGGAATGGAATGGAATGGAATGGAATGGAATCGAATGGATTGGAATGGAATGGAATGGAATGGAATGGAATGGAATGGAATGGAATGGAATCAACACGAGTAGAATGGAATGGATTGGAATGGAATGGAATGGAATGGAATGGAATTCAATGGAATAGAATGAAATGGAATGGAATGGAATGGAATGGAATGGAATGGAATGGAATGGAATGGAATGGAATCGAATGGAATCGAATGGAATGGAGTGGAAGAGAATGGAATCAACTCGAGTAGAACGGAATGGAATGGAACGGAATGGAACGGAACGGAACGGAATGGAACGGAACGGAATGGAATGGAGTGAAATGGAATGGAATCGAATGGAATCGAATGGAACAGAATGGAATGGAATGGAACGGAATGGAATGGAATGGACTGGAATGGAATGGAATCAACCCTAGTAGAATGTAATGGATTGGAATGGAATGGAATGGAATGGAATGGAATGGAATGGAATCGAATGGAATCGAATGGAATCGAATGGAATGGAATGGAATTGAATGGAATGGAATGGAATTAACCCGAGTAGAACGGAATGGAATGGAATGGAATGGAATGGAATCGAATGGAATCGAATGGAATCGAATGGAATGAAATGGAATGGAATGGAATGGAATGGAATCAACCCGAGTAGAAGGGAATGGAATGGAATGGAATGGAATGGAATGGAATGGAATGGAATGGAATGGAATTCAATGGAATGGAATGGAATGGAATGGAATTGAATGGAATGGAATAGAATGGAATTGAATGGAATCGAATGGAATGGAATGGAATAGAATGTAATCAACCCGAGTAGAACGGAATGGAATGGAATGGAATGGAATGGAATGGAATGGAATGAACCGGAGTAGAACGAAATGGAATGGAATGGAATGGAATGGAATGGAATGGAATGGAATCGAAAGGAATGGAATGGAATGGAATGGAATGGAATGGAATGGAATGGAATGGAATGGAATTTAATCGAATGGAATCGAATGGAATGGAATGGAACGGAATGGAATCGAATGGAACGGAAAGGAATGGAATGGAATGGAATGGAATGGAATGGAATGGAATGGAATGGAATGGAATGGAATCGAATGGAATGGAATGGAATGGAATGGAATGGAATGGAATGGAATGGAATGGAATCAACACGAGTAGAATGGAATGGATTGGAATGGAATGGAATGGAATGGAATGGAATTCAATGGAATAGAATGAAATGGAATGGAATGGAATGGAATGGAATGGAATGGAATGGAATGGAATCGAATGGAATCGAATGGAATCGAATGGAATGGAGTGGAAGAGAATGGAATCAACTCGAGTAGAACGGAATGGAATGGAACGGAATGGAACGGAACGGAACGGAATGGAACGGAACGGAATGGAATGGAGTGAAATGGAATGGAATCGAATGGAATCGAATGGAACCGAATGGAATGGAATGGAACGGAATGGAATGGAATGGACTGGAATGGAATGGAATCAACCCTAGTAGAATGTAATGGATTGGAATGGAATGGAATGGAATGGAATGGAATGGAATGGAATGGAATCGAATGGAATCGAATGGAATCGAATGGAATGGAATGGAATTGAATGGAATGGAATGGAATTAACCCGAGTAGAACGGAATGGAATGGAATGGAATGGAATGGAATCGAATGGAATCGAATGGAATCGAATGGAATGGAATGGAATGGAATGGAATGGAATGGAATGGAATGGAATGGAATCAACCCGAGTAGAAGGGAATGGAATGGAATGGAATGGAATGGAATGGAATGGAATGGAATGGAATGGAATGGAATTCAATGGAATGGAATGGAATGGAATGGAATTGAATGGAATGGAATGGAATCGAATGGAATTGAATGGAATCGAATGGAATGGAATGGAATAGAATGTAATCAACCCGAGTAGAACGGAATGGAATGGAATGGAATGGAATGGAATGGAATGGAATCGAATGGAATCGAATGGAATGGAATGGAATGGAATGGAATGGAATGGAATGGAATGGAATGCAATGCAATGGAATGGAATGGAATGGAATCGAATGGAATGGACTGGAATGAAATGGAATGGAATGGAATGGAATGGAATGGAATGGAATGGAATGGAATCAACCCGAGTAGAATGGAATGGATTGGAATGGAATGGAATGGAATGGAATCGAATGGAATGGAATGGAATGGAATGGAATGGAATCAACCCGAGTAGAATGGAATGGATAGGAATGGAATGGAATGGAATGGAACGTAATTCAATAGAATAGAATGGAAGGGAATGGAAAGGAATGGAATGGAATGGAATGGAATGGAATGGAATGGAATCGAATGGAATCGAATGGGATTGAATGGAATGGAGTGGAATAGAATGGAATCAACCCGAATAGAACGGAACGGAACGGAACGGAACGGAACGGAACGGAATGGAACGGAGTGAAATGGAATGGAATCAAATGGAATCGAATGGAACCGAATGGAATGGAATGGAAGGGAATGGAATGCAATGGAATGGAATGGAATGGAATGGAATCAACCCGAGTAGAATGGAATGGACTGGAATGGAATGGAATGGAATGGAATGGAATGGAATGGAATGGAATGGAATCAACCCGAGTAGAACGGAATGGAATGGAATGGAATGGAATGGAATGGAATGGAATCAACCCGAGTAGAACGGAATGGAATGGAATGGAATGGAATGGAATGGAATGGAAAGGAATGGAATGGAATGAACCCAAGTAGAACGGAATGGAATGGAATGGAATGGAATGGAATGGAGTGGAGTGGAATGGAATGGAATGGAATGGAATGGAATTCAATGGAATAGAATGGAATGGAATGGAATGGAATGGAATCACCTCGAGTAGAAAGGAATGGAATGGAATGGAAAGGAATGGAATGGAATGGAATGGAATGGAATGGAATGGAATTGAATGCAACGCAATGGAATGGAATGGAATGGAATCGAATGGAATGGACTGGAATGAAATGGAATGGAATGGAATGGAATGGAATGGAATGGAATGGAATGGAATCAACCCGAGTAGAATGGAATGGATTGGAATGGAATGGAATGGAATGGAATCGAATGGAATGGAATGGAATGGAATGGAATGGAATCAACCCGAGTAGAATGGAATGGATAGGAATGGAATGGAATGGAATGGAACGTAATTCAATAGAATAGAATGGAAGGGAATGGAAAGGAATGGAATGGAATGGAATGGAATGGAATGGAATGCAATCGAATGGAATCGAATGGGATTGAATGGAATGGAGTGGAATAGAATGGAATCAACCCGAATAGAACGGAACGGAACGGAACGGAACGGAACGGAACGGAATGGAACGGAGTGAAATGGAATGGAATCAAAAGGAATCGAATGGAACCGAATGGAATGGAATGGAAGGGAATGGAATGCAATGGAATGGAATGGAATGGAATGGAATGGAATGGAATGGAATTGAATCAACCCGAGTAGAACGGAATGGAATGGAATGGAATGGAATGGAATGGAATGGAATGGAATGGAATGGAATCAACCCGAGTAGAACGGAATGGAATGGAATGGAATGGAATGGAATTCAATGGAATGGAATTCTATGGAATGGAATTCAATGGAATAGAATGGAATGGAATGGAATGGAATGGAATGGAATGAACCCGAGTAGAACGGAATGGAATGGAATGGAATTGAATGGAATGGAATGGAATGGAATGGAATGGAATCGAACGGAATCGAATGGAATGGAATGGAATGGAATGGAATGGAATGGAATGGAATGGAATGGAATGGAATCGAATCGAATGGAATCGAATGGAATGGAATGGAATGGAATGGAATGGAATGGAATGGAATGGAATCGAATCGAATGGAATCGAATGGAATCGAATGGAATCGAATGGAATGGAATGGAATGGAACGGAATGGAATGGAATCAACCCGAGTAGAACGGAATGGAATGGAAAGTAATGGAATGGAATGGAATGGAATGGAATGGAATGGAATGGAATGGAATGGAATGGAATGGAATTCCATGGAATGGAATGGAATGGAATGGAATGGAATGGAATGGAAAGGAATGGAATAGAATGGAAATGAATGGAATCGAATGGAATGGAATGGAATAGAATGGAATCAACTCGAGTAGAAAGGAATGGAATGGAATGGAATGGAATGGAATGGAATGGAATGGAATGCAATGAAATGGAATGGAATGGAATGGAATCGAATGGAATGGACTGGAATGAAATGTAATGTAATGTAATGGAATGGAATGGAATGGAATGGAATGGAATGGAATGGAATGGAATCAACCCGAGTAGAATGGAATGGATTGGAATGGAATGGAATGGAATGGAATCGAATGGAATGGAATGGAATCGAATGGAATGGAAAGGAATGGAATGGACGCGAGTAGAATGGAATGGAATGGAATGGAATGGAATGGAATGGAATTGAATGGAATGGAATGAACCCGAGTAGAACGGAATGGAATGGAATGGAATGGAATGGAATGGAATGGAATTTAATGGAATGGAATGGAAAGGAATGGAATGGAATGGAATCAACCCGAGTAGAATGGAATGGGTAGGAATGGAATGGAATGGAATGGAATGGAATTCAATAGAATAGAATGGAAGGGAATGGAAAGGAATGGAAAGGAATGGAATGGAATGGAATCGAATGGAATCGAATGGAATCGAATGGAATGGAGTGGAATAGAATGGAATCAACCCGAATAGAATGGAACGGAACGGAACGGAACGGAACGGAACGGAATGGAATGGAGTGAAATGGAATGGAATCAAATGGAATCGAATGTAACCGAATGGAATGGAATGGAAGGGAATGGAATGCAATGGAATGGAATGGAATGGAATGGAATCAACCCGAGTAGAATGGAATGGACTGGAATGGAATGGAATGGAATGGAATGGAATGGAATGGAATGGAATCAACCCGAGTAGAACGGAATGGAATGGAATGGAATGGAATGGAATGGAATGGAATGGAATCAACCCGAGTAGAACGGAATGGAATGGAATGGAATGGAATGGAATGGAATGGAATGGAATGGAATGGAATGGAATTCAATGGAATAGAATGGAATGGAATGGAATGGAATGGAATGGAATGAACCCGAGTAGAACGGAATGGAATGGAATGGAATTGAATGGAATGGAATGGAATGGAATGGAATGGAATCGACTGGAATCGAATGGAATGCAATGGAATAGAATGGAATGGAATGGAATGGAATGGAATGGAATGGAATGGAATGGAATGGAATCGAATGGAATCGAATGGAATCGAATGGAATGGAATGGAATGGAATGGAATGGAATGGAATGGAATGGAATGGAATGGAATGGAAAGGAATGGAATCAACCCGAGTAGATTGGATTGGATTGGAATGGAATGGAATGGAATGGAATGGAATTCAATGGAAAAAATGAAATGGAATGGAATGGAATGGAATGGAATGGAATGGAATGGAATGGAATCGAATGGAATCGAATGGAATGGAATGAAATCGAATGGAATCGAATGGAATGGAATGGAATCGAATGGAATCGAATGGAATGGAATGGAATGGAATGGAATGGAATGGAATGGAATGGAATGGAATGGAATGGAATCAACCCGAGTAGATTGGAATGGATTGGAATGGAATGGAATGGAATGGAATGGAATGGAATTCAATGGAAAAAATGAAATGGAATGGAATGGAATGGAATGGAATGGAATGGAATGGAATCGAATGGAATTGAATGGAATCGAATGGAATGGAGTGGAATAGAATGGAATCAACCCGAGTAGAACGGAATGGAATGGAACGGAACGGAACGGAACAGAACGGAACGGAACGGAACCGAATGGAATGGAGTGAAATGGAATGGAATCGAATGGAATCGAATGGCACCGAATGCAATGGAAAGAAGGAAATGGAATGGAATGGAATGGAATGGAATGGAATGGAATCAACCCGAGTAGAATGGAATGGATTGGAATGGAATAGAATGGAGTGGAATGGAATGGAATTCAATAGAATAGAATGGAATGGAATGGAATGGAATGGAATGGAATGGAATGGAATCGAATGGAATCGATTGGAATCGAATGGAATGGAGTGGAATAGAATGGAATCAACCTGAATTGAACGGAACGGAACGGAACGGAACGGAACGGAATGGAATTGAGTGAAATGGAATGGAATCGAATGGAATCGAAAGGAACCGAATGGAATGGAATGGAAGGGAATGGAATGGAATGGAATGGAATGGAATGGAATCAACCCGAGTAGAATGGAATGGATTGGAATGGAATGGAATGGAATGGAATGGAATGGAATGGAATAGAATGGAATGCAATGGAATGGAATGGAATGGAATGGAATGGAATGGAATGGAATAGAATGGAATGCAATGGAATGGAATGGAATGGAATGGAATGGAATGGAATGGAATGGAATGGAATTCAATGGAATAGAATGGAATGGAATGGAATGGAATGGAATGAACCCGAGCTGAACGGAATGGAATGGAATGGGATGGAATGGAATGGAATGGAATGGAATGGAATGGAATGGAATCAACCCGAGTAGAATGGAGTGGATTGGAATGGAATGGAATGGAATGGAATGGAATTCAATGGAATAGAATGAAATGGAATGGAATGGAATTGAATGGAATGGAATGGAATAGAATGGAATCGGATGGAACGGAGTGGAATGGAATGGAATGGAATGGAATGGAATGGAATTGAATCGAATGGAATGGAATGGAATGGAATGGAATGGAATGGAATGGAATCAACCCGAGTAGAACGGAATGGATTGGAATGGAAAGGAATGGAATGGAATGGAATGGAATGAATGGAATGGAATGGAATGGAATGGAATCGAATGGAATCGAATGGAATCGAATGGAATGGAACGGAATGGAATGGAATGGAATGGAATGGAATGGAATGGAATGGAATGGAATGGAATGGAATCGAATGGAATGGAATGGAAAGGAATGGAATGGAATGGAATGGAATGGAATGGAATGGAATGGAATCAAACCGAGTAGAACGGAATGGAATGGAATGGAATGGAATGGAATGGAATGGAATGGAATGGAATTCAATGGAATATAATGGAATGGAATGGAATGGAATGGAATGGAATTCAATGGAATATAATGGAATGGAATGGAATGGAATGGAATGGAATGGAATTGAATGGAAAGGAATGGAATGGAATGGAATGGAATGGATTGGAATGGAATCAACACGAGTAGAACGGAATGGAATGGAATGGAAAGGAATGGAATGGAATGTAATGTAATGTAATGTAATGTAATGTAATGTAATGTAATGTAATGTAATGGAATCGAATGGAATCGAATGGAATCGAATGGAATGGAATGGAATGGAATGGAATCGAATGGAATGGAACGGAATGGAATGGAATGGAATGGAATGGAATGGAATGGAATTCAATGGAATAGAATGGAATGGAATGAAATGGAATGGAATCAACCCGAGAAGAATGGAATGGATTGTAATGGAATGGAATGGAATGGAATGGAATGGAATGGAATGGAATGTAATCGAATGGAATGGAATGGAATGGAATGGAATGGAATGGAATGGAATGGAATGGAATCAACCCGAGTAGAACGGAATGGAATGGAATGGAATGGAATGGAAAGGAATGGAATGGAATGGAATGGAATTCAATGGAATGGAATGGAATGGAATGGAAGGGAATGGAATTTAATCGAATGGAATCGAATGGAATGGAATGGAACGGAATGGAATCCAATGGAACGGAAAGGAATGGAATGGAATGGAATGGAATGGAATCGAATGGAATGGAATGGAATCGAATGGATTGGAATGGAATGGAATGGAATGGAATGGAATGGAATGGAATGGAATGGAATGGAATGGAATCAACCCGAGTAGAATGGAATGGATTGGAATGGAATGGAATGGAATGGAATGGAATTCAATGGAATAGAATGAAATGGAATGGAATGGAATGGAATGGAATGGAATGGAATGGAATGGAATCGAATGGAATCGAATGGAATCGAATGGAATGGAGTGGAAGAGAATGGAATCAACTCGAGTAGAACGGAATGGAATGGAACGGAATGGAACGGAATGGAATGGAATGGAACGGAACGGAACGGAATGGAACGGAATGGAATGGAATGGAGTGAAATGGAATGGAATCGAATGGAATCGAATGGAACCGAATGGAATGGAATGGAACGGAACGGAATGGAATTGAATGGAATGGAATGGAATCAACCCTAGTAGAAAGTAATGGATTGGAATGGAATGGAATGGAATGGAATAGAATGGAATGGAATGGAATCGAATGGAATCGAAAGGAATCGAATGGAATGGAATGGAATGGAATGGAATGGAATTGAATGGAATCAACCCGAGTAGAATGGAATGGAATGGAATGGAATGTAATGGAATGGAATGGAATGGAATGGAATGGAATGGAATGGAATTCTATGGAATGGAATGGAATGGAATGGAATGGAATGGAATGGAATGGAATGGAATGGAATCGAATGGAATTGAATGGAAACGAATGGAATGGAATGGAATAGAATGTAATCAACCCGAGTAGAACGGAATGGAATGGAATGGAATGGAATGGAATGGAATGGAATGGAATGGAATGCAATGAAATGGAATGGAATGGAATTGAATCGAATAGAATGGACTGGAATGAAATGGAACGGAATGGAATGGAATGGAATGGAATGGAATGGAATGGAATGGAATGGAATGGAATCAACCCGAGTAGAATGGAATGGATTGGAATGGAATGGAATGGAATGGAATCGAATGGAATGGAATGGGATCGAATGGAATGGAAAGGAATGGAATGGACGCGAGAAGAACGGAATGGAATGGAATGGAATGGAATGGAATGGAATGGAATGGAATGGAATGGAATGGAATGGATTGGAATGAACCCGAGTAGAACGGAATGGAATGGAATGGAATGGAATGGAATGGAGTGGAGTGGAATGGAATGGAATGGAATGGAATGGAATGGAATTCAATGGAATAGAATTGTATGGAATGGAATGGAATGGAATCACCTCGAGTAGAAAGGAATGGAATGGAATGGAAAGGAATGGAATGGAATGGAATGGAATGGAATGGAATGGAATGCAATGCAATGGAATGGAATGGAATGGAATCGAATGGAATGGACTGGAATGAAATGGAATGGAATGGAATGGAATGGAATGGAATGGAATGGAATGGAATGGAATCAACCCGAGTAGAATGGAATGGATTGGAATGGAATGGAATGGAATGGAATCGAATGGAATGGAATGGAATGGAATGGAATGGAATGGAATGGAATGGAATCAACCCGAGTAGAATGGAATGGAATGGAATGGAATGGAATGGAATGGAATGGAATGGAATGGAATGGAATGGAATGGAATGGAATTCCATGGAATGGAATGGAATGGAATGGAATGGAATGGAATGGAAAGGAATGGAATAGAATGGAATTGAATGGAATCGAATGGAATGGAATGGAATAGAATGGAATCAACTCGAGTAGAAAGGAATGGAATGGAATGGAATGGAATGGAATGGAATGGAATGGAATGCAATGAAATGGAATGGAATGGAATGGAATCGAATGGAATGGACTGGAATGAAATGTAATGGAATGGAATGGAATGGAATGGAATGGAATGGAATGGAATGGAATGGAATGGAATGGAATCAACCCGAGTAGAATGGAATGGATTGGAATGGAATGGAATGGAATGGAATCGAATGGAATGGAATGGAATCGAATGGAATGGAAAGGAATGGAATGGACGCGAGTAGAATGGAATGGAATGGAATGGAATGGAATGGAATGGAATGGAATGGAATGGAATGGAATGAACCCGAGTAGAACGGAATGGAATGGAATGGAATGGAATGGAATGGACTGGAATTTAATGGAATGGAATGGAAAGGAATGGAATGGAATGGAATCAACCCGAGTAGAATGGAATGGGTAGGAATGGAATGGAATGGAATGGAATGTAATTCAATAGAATAGAATGGAAGGGAATGGAAAGGAATGGAAAGGAATGGAATGGAATGGAATCGAATGGAATCGAATGGAATCGAATGGAATGGAGTGGAATAGAATGGAATCAACCCGAATAGAACGGAACGGAACGGAACGGAACGGAACGGAACGGAATGGAATGGAGTGAAATGGAATGGAATCAAATGGAATCGAATGGAACCGAATGGAATGGAATGGAAGGGAATGGAATGCAATGGAATGGAATGGAATGGAATGGAATCAACCCGAGTAGAATGGAATGGACTGGAATGGACTGGAATGGAATGGAATGGAATGGAATGGAATGGAATGGAATCAACCCGAGTAGAACGGAATGGAATGGAATGGAATGGAATGGAATGGAATGGAATGGAATGGAATCAACCCGAGTAGAACGGAATGGAATGGAATGGAATGGAATGGAATGGAATGGAATGGAATGGAATGGAATTGAATGGAATGGAATGGAATGGAATGGAATGGAATCGACTGGAATCGAATGGAATGCAATGGAATAGAATGGAATGGAATGGAATGGAATGGAATGGAATGGAATGGAATGGAATCGAATGGAATCGAATGGAATCGAATGGAATCGAATGGAATGGAAAGGAATCGAATGGAATGGAATGGAATGGAATGGAATGGAATGGAATGGAATGGAATCAACCCGAGTAGATTGGAATGGATTGGAATGGAATGGAATGGAATGGAATGGAATGGAATTCAATGGAAAAAATGAAATGGAATGGAATGGAATGGAATGGAATGGAATGGAATCGAATGGAATCGAATGGAATCGAATGAAATGGAGTGGAATAGAATGGAATCAACCCGAGTAGAACGGAATGGAATGGAACGGAACGGAACGGAACAGAACGGAACGGAACGGAACCGAATGGAATTGAGTGAAATGGAATGGAATCGAATGGAATCGAATGGCACCGAATGCAATGGAAAGAAGGAAATGGAATGGAATGGAATGGAATGGAATGGAATGGAATCAACCCGAGTAGAATGGAATGGATTGGAATGGAATGGAATGGAGTGGAATGGAATGGAATTCAATAGAATAGAATGGAATGGAATGGAATGGAATGGAATGGTATGGAATGGAATGGAATGGAATGGAATGGAATGGAATCGAATGGAATCGAATGGAATCGAATGGAATGGAGTGGAATAGAATGGAATCAACCTGAATTGAACGGAACGGAACGGAACGGAACGGAACGGAATGGAATTGAGTGAAATGGAATGGAATCGAATGGAATCGAAAGGAACCGAATGGAATGGAATGGAAGGGAATGGAATGGAATGGAATGGAATGGAATGGAATCAACCCGAGTAGAATGGAATGGATTGGAATGGAATGGAATGGAATGGAATGGAATGGAAAAGAATGGAATGCAATGGAATGGAATGGAATGGAATGGAATGGAATGGAATGGAATGGAATGGAATTCCATGGAATAGAATGGAATGGAATGGAATGGAATGGAATGAACCCGAGCTGAACGGAATGGAATGGAATGGGATGGAATGGAATGGAATGGAATGGAATGGAATGGAATGGAATGGAATGGAATGGAATGGAAATGATTCGAATGGAATGGAATGGAATGGAATGGAATGGAATGGTTTCGAAAGGAATGGAATGGAATGGAATGCAATGGAATGGAATGGAATGGAATGGTATGGAATGGAATGGAATGGAATGGAATGGAATCAACCGGAGTAGAATGGAGTGGATTGGAATGGAATGGAATGGAATGGAATGGAATTCAATGGAATAGAATGAAATGGAATGGAATGGAATTGAATGGAATGGAATGGAATAGATTGGAATCGGATGGAACGGAGTGGAATGGAATGGAATGGAATGGAATGGAATGGAATTGAATCGAATGGAATGGAATGGAATGGAATGGAATGGAATGGAATGGAATGGAATGGAATGGAATGGAATCAACCCGAGTAGAACGGAATGGATTGGAATGGAAAGGAATGGAATGGAATGGAATGGAATGAATGGAATGGAATGGAATGGAATGGAATCGAATGGAATCGAATGGAATCGAATGGAATGGAACGGAATGGAATGGAATGGAATGGAATCGAATGGAATGGAATGGAATGGAATGGAATCGAATGGAATGGAATGGAAAGGAATGGAATGGAATGGAATGGAATGGAATGGAATCAAACCGAGTAGAACGGAATGGAATGGAATGAAATGGAATGGAATGGAATGGAATGGAATGGAATGGAATGGAATGGAATGGAATGGAATTCAATGGAATATAATGGAATGGAATGGAATGGAATGGAATGGAATTCAATGGAATATAATGGAATGGAATGGAATGGAATGGAATGGAATGGAATGGAAAGGAATGGAATGGAATGGAATGGAATGGATTGGAATGGAATCAACACGAGTAGAACGGAATGGAATGGAATGGAAAGGAATGGAATGGAATGGAATGGAATGGAATGTAATGTAATGTAATGTAATGTAATGGAATGGAATGGAATCGAATGGAATCGAATGGAATCGAATGGAATGGAATGGAATGGAATGGAATCGAATGGAATGGAACGGAATGGAATGGAATGGAATGGAATGGAATGGAATGGAATGGAATGGAATGGAATTCAATGGAATAGAATGGAATGGAATGAAATGGAATGGAATCAACCCGAGAAGAATGGAATGGATTGTAATGGAATGGAATGGAATGGAATGGAATGGAATGGAATGGAATGGAATGGAATCGAATGGAATGGAATGGAATGGAATGGAATGGAATGGAATGGAATCAACCCGAGTAGAACGGAATGGAATGGAATGGAATGGAATGGAAAGGAATGGAATGGAATGGAATGGAATTCAATGGAATGGAATGGAATGGAATGGAAGGGAATGGAATCAACCCGAGTAGAACGGAATGGAATGGAATGGAATGGAATGGAATGGAATGGAATGGAATGGAAAGGAATTCAATGGAATAGAATGGAATGGAATGGAATGGAATGGAATGGAATGAACCCGAGTAGAACGGAATGGAATGGAATGGAATGGAATGGAATGGAATGGAATGGAATGGAATCAACCCGAGTAGAACGGAATGGAATGGAATCGAATGGAATCGAATGGAATGCAATGGAGTGGAATGGAATGGAATGGAATCGAATGGAATGGAATGGAATGGAATGGAATGGAATGGAATGGAATGGAATGGAATGGAATGGAATGGAATCGAATGGAGTGGAATGGAATGGAATGGAATCAACCCGAGTAGATTGGAATGGATTGGAATGGAATGGAATGGAATGGAATGGAATTCAATGGAAAAAATGAAATGGAATGGAATGGAATGGAATGGAATGGAATGGAATCGAATGGAATGGAATGGAATGGAATGGAATGGAATGGAATGGAATCGAATGGAATGGAATGGAATGCAATAGAATAGAATGGAATGGAATGGAATGGAATGGAATGGAATGGAATCAACCCGAGTAGAATGGAATGGATTGGAATGGAATGGAATGGAATGGAATCGAATGGAATGGAATGGAATCGAATGGAATGGAAAGGAATGGAATGGACGCGAGTAGAATGGAATGGAATGGAATGGAATGGAATGGAATGGAATGGAATGGAATGGAATGGAATGAACCCGAGTAGAACGGAATGTAATGGAATGGAATGGAATGGAATGGAATGGAATGGAATTTAATGGAATGGAATGGAAAGGAATGGAATGGAATGGAATCAACCCGAGTAGAATGGAATGGGTAGGAATGGAATGGAATGGAATGGAATGTAATTCAATAGAATAGAATGGAAGGGAATGGAAAGGAATGGAAAGGAATGGAATGGAATGGAATCGAATGGAATCGAATGGAATCGAATGGAATGGAGTGGAATAGAATGGAATCAACCCGAATAGAACGAAACGGAACGGAACGGAACGGAACGGAATGGAATGGAGTGAAATGGAATGGAATCAAATGGAATCGAATGGAACCGAATGGAATGGAATGGAAGGGAATGGAATGCAATGGAATGGAATGGAATGGAATGGAATCAACCCGAGTAGAATGGAATGGACTGGACTGGAATGGAATGGAATGGAATGGAATGGAATGGAATGGAATGGAATCAACCCGAGTAGAATGGAATGGAATGGAATGGAATGGAATGGAATGGAATGGAATCAACCCGAGTAGAACGGAATGGAATGGAATGGAATGGAATGGAATGGAATGGAATGGAATGGAATGGAATGGAATGGAATTCAATGGAATGGAATTCAATGGAATAGAATGGAATGGAATGGAATGGAATGGAATGGAATGGAATGGAATGAACCCGAGTAGAACGGAATGGAATGGAATGGAATTGAATGGAATGGAATGGAATGGAATGGAATGGAATGGAATCGACTGGAATCGAATGGAATGCAATGGAATAGAATGGAATGGAATGGAATCGAATGGAATGGAATGGAATGGAATGGAATCGAATGGAATCGAATGGAATCGAATGGAATGGAATGGAATTGAATGGAATGGAATGGAATGGAATGGAATGGAATGGAATGGAAATGAATGGAATCAACCCGAGTAGATTGGAATGGATTGGAATGGAATGGAATGGAATGGAATGGAATTCAATGGAAAAAATGGAATGGAATGGAATGGAATGGAATGGAATGGAATGGAATGGAATCGAATGGAATCGAATGGAATGGAATGGAATGGAATGGAATCGAATGGAATGGAATGGAATGGAATGGAATCGAATGGAATCGAATGGAATGGAATGGAATGGAATGGAATGGAATGGAATGGAATGGAATGGAATGGAATGGAATGGAATCAACCCGAGTAGATTGGAATGGATTGGAATGGAATGGAATGGAATGGAATGGAATGGAATTCAATGGAAAAAATGAAATGGAATGGAATGGAATGGAATGGAATGGAATGGAATCGAATGGAATCGAATGGAATCGAATGGAATGGAGTGGAATAGAATGGAATCAACCCGAGTAGAACGGAATGGAATGGAACGGAACGGAACGGAACGGAACGGAACGGAACGGAACCGAATGGAATGGAGTAAAATGGAATGGAATCGAATGGAATCGAATGGCACCGAATGCAATGGAAAGAAGGAAATGGAATGGAATGGAATGGAATGGAATGGAATGGAATGGAATCAACCCGAGTAGAATGGAATGGATTGGAATGGAATGGAATGGAGTGGAATGGAATGGAATTCAATAGAATAGAATGGAATGGAATGGAATGGAATGGAATGGAATGGAATGGAATGGAATGGAATCGAATGGAATCGAATGGAATCGAATGGAATGGAGTGGAATAGAATGGAATCAACCTGAATTGAACGGAACGGAACGGAACGGAACGGAACGGAACGGAACGGAATGGAATTGAGTGAAATGTAATGGAATCTAATGGAATCGAAAGGAACCGAATGGAATGGAATGGAAGGGAATGGAATGGAATGGAATGGAATGGAATGGAATCAACCCGAGTAGAATGGAGTGGATTGGAATTGAATGGAATGGAATGGAATGGAATGGAATAGAATGGAATGCAATGGAATGGAATGGAATGGAATGGAATGGAATGGAATGGAATGAACCCGAGCTGAACGGAATGGAATGGAATGGGATGGAATGGAATGGAATGGAATGGAATGGAAAGGAATGGAATGGAATTGATTCGAATGGAATGGAATGGAATGGAATGGTATCGAAAGGAATGGAATGGAAAGGAATGCAATGGAATGGAATGGAATGGAATGGAATGGAATGGAATGGAATGGAATGGAATCAACCCGAGTAGAATGGAGTGGATTGGAATGGAATGGAATGGAATGGAATGGAATTCAATGGAATAGAATGAAATGGAATGGAATGGAATTGAATGGAATGGAATGGAATAGAATGGAATCGGATGGAACGGAGTGGAATGGAATGGAATGGAATGGAATGGAATGGAATGGAATTGAATCGACTGGAATGGAATGGAATGGAATGGAATGGAATGGAATGGAATGGAATGGAATCAACCCGAGTAGAACGGAATGGATTGTAATGGAAAGGAATGGAATGGAATGGAATGGAATGAATGGAATGGAATGGAATGGAATCGAATCGAATGGAATCGAATGGAATCGAATGGAATGGAACGGAATGGAATGGAATGGAATGGAATCGAATGGAATGGAATGGAAAGGAATGGAATGGAATGGAATGGAATGGAATGGAATCAAACCGAGTAGAACGGAATGGAATGGAATGGAATGGAATGGAATGGAATGGAAAGGAATGGAATGGAATGGAATGGAATGGAATTCAATGGAATATAATGGAATGGAATGGAATGGAAAGGAATGGAATTCAATGGAATATAATGGAATGGAATGGAATGGAATGGAATGGAATGGAATGGAAAGGAATGGAATGGAATGGAATGGAATGGATTGGAATGGAATCAACACGAGTAGAACGGAATGGAATGGAATGGAAAGGAATGGAATGGAATGGAATGGAATGGAATGGAATGGAATGTAATGTAATGTAATGTAATGGAATTGAATCGAATGGAATCGAATGGAATCGAATGGAATGGAATGGAATGGAATGGAATGGAATCGAATGGAATGGAACGGAATGGAACGGAATGGAATGGAATGGAATGGAATGGAATGGAATGGAATCGAATGGAATGGAATTCAATGGAATAGAATGGAATGGAATGAAATGGAATGGAATCAACCCGAGAAGAATGGAATGGATTGTAATGGAATGGAATGGAATGGAATGGAATGGAATGGAATGGAATGGAATGGAATCGAATGGAATGGAATGGAATGGAATGGAATGGAATGGAATGGAATGGAATCAACGCGAGTAGAACGGAATGGAATGGAATGGAATGGAATGGAAAGGAATGGAATGGAATGGAATGGAATTCAATGGAATGGAATGGAATGGAATGGAAGGGAATGGAATCAACCCGAGTAGAACGGAATGGAATGGAATGGAATGGAATGGAATGGAATGGAAAGGAATTCAATGGAATAGAATGGAATGGAATGGAATGGAATGGAATGAACCCGAGTAGAACGCAATGGAATGGAATGGAATGGAATGGAATGGAATGGAATGGAATGGAATGGAATGGAATGGAATCATCCCGAGTAGAATGGAATGGATTGGATTGGAATGGAATGGAATGGAATGGAATTCAATGAAATAGAATGAAATGGAATGGAATGGAATGGAATGGAATGGAATGGAATGGAATGGAATGGAATGGAATGGAATCAACCCGGGTAGAATCGAATGGATTGGAACGGAATGGAATGGAATGGAATGGAATGGAATGGAATGGAATGGAATGGAATCAACCCGAGTAGAACGGAATGGAATGGAATGGAATGGAATGGAATGGAATGGAATTCAAAGAAATGGAATGGAATGGAACGGAATGGAATGGAATGGAATCAACCCGAGTAGAACGGAATGGAATGGAATGGAATGGAATGGAATGGCATGAAATGGAATGGAATGGAATGAAATGGAATGGAATGGAATGGAATGGAATGGAATGGAATCGAATGGAATCGAATGGAATCGAATGGAATGGAGTGGAATAGAATGGAATCAACCCGATTAGAAAGGAATGGAATGGAACGGAACGGAATGGAACGGAACGGAAAGGAGCGTAATGGAGTGAAATGGAATGGAATCGAATGGAATCGAATGGAACCGAATGGAATGGAATGGAAGGGAATGGAATGGAATGGAATGGAATGGAATGGAATGGAATCAACCCGGGTAGAATAGAATGGATTGGAATGGAATGGAATGGAATGGAATGGAATGGAATGGAATGGAATTGAATGGAATCGAATGGTATCGAATGGAATGGAATGGAATCAACCCGAGTAGAAAGGAATGGAAGGGAATGGAATGGAATGGAATGGAATGGAATGGAATGGAATGGAATGGAATGGAATGGAATTCAATGGAATAGAATGGAATGGAATGGAATGGAATGGAAAGGAATGGAACGGAAAGGAATGGAATGGAATGGAATGGAATGGAATCAACCCGAGTAGAACGGAATGGAATGGAATTGAAAGGAATGGAATGGAATGGAATGGAATGGAATATAATGGAATGGAATGGAATCGAATGGAATCGAATGGAATCGAATGGAATCGAATGGAATGGAATGGAATGGAATGGAATGGAATGGAATGGAATGGAATGGAATCGAATGGAATGGAACGGAACGGAATGGAATGGAATGGAATGGAATGGAATGGAATGGAATTCAATGGAATAGAATGGAATGGAATGAAATGGAATGGAATCAACCCGAGTAGAATGGAATGGATTGTAATGGAATCGAATGGAATGGAATGGAATGGAATGGAATGGAATCGATGGAATCGAATGGAATAGAATGGAATGGAATGGAATGGAGTGGAATGGAATGGAATGGAATCAACCCGAGTAGATTGGAATGGATGGGAATGGAATGAAACGGAATGGAATGGAATTCAATGGAAAAAATGAAATGGAAAGGAATGCAATGGAATGGAATGTAATGGAATGGAATCGAATGGAATCGAATGGAATCGAATGGAATGGAGTGGAATAGAATGGAATCAACCCGAGTAGAATGGAATGGAATGGAACGGAACGGAACGGAACGGAACGGAACGGAACGGAATGGAATGGAGTGAAACGGAATGGAATCGAATGGAATCGAAAGGAACCGAATGGAATGGAATGGAAGGGAATGGAATGGAATTGAATGGAATGGAATGGAATGGAATCAACCCGAGTAGAATGGAATGGATTGGAATGGAATGGAATGGAATCGAATGCAATGCAATGGAAAGGAATGGAATGGAATGGAATGGACCCGAGTAGAACGGAATGTAATGGAATGGAATGGAATGGAATGGAATGGAATGGAATGGAATGGAATGAACCCGAGTAGAAAGGAATGGAATGGAATGGAATGGAATGGAATGGAATGGAATGGAATGGAATGAAATGGAATGGAATCGAAAGGAATGGAATGGAATGGAATGGAATGGAATGGAATGGAATGGAATTTAATCGAATGGAATCGAATGGAATGGAATGGAACGGAATGGAATCCAATGGAACGGAAAGGAATGGAATGGAATGGAATGGAATGGAATCGAATGGAATGGAATGGAATCGAATGGATTGGAATGGAATGGAATGGAATGGAATGGAATGGAATGGAATGGAATGGAATGGAATGGAATGGAATCAACCCGAGTAGAATGGAATGGATTGGAATGGAATGGAATGGAATGGAATGGAATTCAATGGAATAGAATGAAATGGAATGGAATGGAATGGAATGGAATGGAATGGAATGGAATCGAATGGAATCGAATGGAATCGAATGGAATGGAGTGGAAGAGAATGGAATCAACTCGAGTAGAACGGAACGGAATGGAACGGAATGGAACGGAACGGAACGGAATGGAACGGAACGGAATGGAATGGAGTGAAATGGAATGGAATCGAATGGAATCGAATGGAACCGAATGGAATGGAATGGAACGGAACGGAATGGAATGGAATGGAATGGAATGGAATCAACCCTAGTAGAAAGTAATGGATTGGAATAGAATGGAATGGAATGGAATAGAATGGAATGGAATGGAATCGAATGGAATCGAAAGGAATCGAATGGAATGGAATGGAATGGAATGGATTGGAATTGAATGGAATCAACCCGAGTAGAACGGAATGGAATGGAATGGAATGGAATGGAATGGAATGGAATGGAATGGAATGGAATGGAATGGAATGGAATTCTATGGAATGGAATGGAATGGAATGGAATGGAATCGAATGGAATTGAATGGAAACGAATGGAATGGAATGGAATAGAATGTAATCAACCCGAGTAGAACGGAATGGAATGGAATGGAATGCAATGGAATGGAATGGAATGTCAAGGAATGGAATGGAATTGAGTGGAATGGAAAGGAATGGAATGGAATGGAATGGAATGGAATGGAATGGAATGGAATGGAATCAACACGAGTAGAACGGAATGGAATGGAATGGAATGGAATGGAATGGAATGGAATTCAATGGAATGGAATGGAATCAACCCGAGTAGAACGGAATGGAATGGAATGGAAAGGAATGGAATGGAATGGAATGGAATGGAATGGAATGGAATGGAATTCTATGGAATGGAACGGAATGGAATGGAATGGAATGGAATGGAATGGAATGGAATGGAGTGGAATGGAATGGAATGGAATAGAATGGAATGGAATGGAATGGAATGGAATTCAATGGAATGGAATGGAATGGAATGGAATGGAATGGAATCAACCCGAGTAGAACGGAATGGAATGGAATGGAATGGAATGGAATGGAATCGAATGGAATGGAACGGAATGGAATGGAATGGAATGGAATGGAATGGAATTCAATGGAATAGAATGGAATGGAATGAAATGGAATGGAATCAACCCGAGTAGAATGGAATGGATTGTAATGGAATCGAATGGAATGGAATGGAATGGAATGGAATGGAATCGAATGGAATGGAATGGAATGGAATGGAATGGAATGGAATGGAATGGAATGGAATGGAATGGAATGGAAAGGAATGGAATGGAATGGAATGGAATGGAATCAACCCGAGTAGATTGGAATGGATGGGAATGGAATGAAATGGAATGGAATGGAATTCAATGGAAAAAATGGAATGGAATGGAATGGAATGGAATGTAATGAAATGGAATCGAATGGAATCGAATGGAATCGAATGGAATGGAGTGGAATAGAATGGAATCAACCCGAGTAGAATGGAATGGAATGGAACGGAACGGAATGGAACGGAACGGAACGGAACGGAACGGAATGGAATGGAGTGAAATGGAATGGAATCGAATGGAATCGAAAGGAACCGAATGGAATGGAATGGAAGGGAATGGAATGGAATGGAATGGAATGGAATGGAATGGAATCAACCCGAGTAGAATGGAATGGATTGGAATGGAATGGAATGGAATCGAATGCAATGCAATGGAAAAGAATGGAATGGAATGGAATGGAATGGACCCGAGTAGAACGGAATGTAATGTAATGGAATGGAATGGAATGGAATGGAATGGAATGAACCCGAGTAGAACGGAATGGAATGGAAAGGAATGGAATGGAATGAAATGGAATGGAATCGAAAGGAATGGAATGGAATGGAATGGAATGGAATGGAATGGAATGGAATGGAATTTAATCGAATGGAATCGAATGGAATGGAATAGAACGGAATGGAATCCAATGGAACAGAAAGGAATGGAATGGAATGGAATGGAATGGAATGGAATGGAATGGAATGGAATGGAATCGAATGGATTGGAATGGAATGGAATGGAATGGAATGGAATGGAATGGAATGGAATGGAATCAACCCGAGTAGAATGGAATGGATTGGAATGCAATGGAATGGAATGGAATGGAATGGAATGGAACGGAATGGACCCGAGTAGAACGGAATGGAATGGAATGGAATGGAATGGAATGGAATGGAATGGAATGGAATGCAATGAACCGGAGTAGAACGGAATGGAATGGAATGGAATGGAATGGAATGGAATGGAATCGAAAGGAATGGAATGGAATGGAATGGAATGGAATGGAATGGAATGGAATGGAATGGAATTTAATCGAATGGAATCGAATGGAATGGAATAGAACGGAATGGAATCGAATGGAACGGAAAGGAATGGAATGGAATGGAATGGAATGGAATGGAATGGAATGGAATGGAATGGAATGGAATGGAATCGAATGGATTGGAATGGAATGGAATGGAATGGAATGGAATGGAATGGAATGGAATGGAATGGAATGGAATGGAATGGAATCGAATGGAATCGAATGGAATCGAATGGAATGGAGTGGAAGAGAATGGAATCAACTCGAGTAGAACGGAATGGAATGGAACGGAATGGAACGGAACGGAACGGAATGGAACGGAACGGAATGGAATGGAGTGAAATGGAATGGAATCGAATGGAATCGAATGGAACCGAATGGAATGGAATGGAACGGAATGGAATGGAATGGACTGGAATGGAATGGAATCAACCCTAGTAGAATGTAATGGATTGGAATGGAATGGAATGGAATGGAATGGAATGGAATGGAATGGAATCGAATGGAATCGAATGGAATCGAATGGAATCGAATGGAATGGAATGGAATTGAATGGAATGGAATGGAATCAACACGAGTAGATCGGAATGGAATGGAATGGAATGGAATGGAATGGAATGGAATGGAATGTAATGGAATGGAATGGAATGGAATTCTATGGAATGGAATGGAATGGAATGGAATGGAATCAACCCGAGTAGAACGGAATGGAATGGAATGGAAAGGAATGGAATGGAATGGAATGGAATGGAATGGAATGGAATTCCATGGAATGGAACGGAATGGAATGGAATGGAATGGAATGGAATGGAATGGAATGGAGTGGAATGGAATGGAATGGAATGGAATGGAATGGAATGGAGTGGAATGGAATGGAATCGAATGGAATGGAATGGAATGGAATGGAATGGAATGGAATGGAATCAACTCGAGTAGAAAGGAATGGAATGGAATGGAATGGAATGGAATGGAATGGAATGCAATGAAATGGAATGGAATGGAATGGAATCGAATGGAATGGACTGGAATGAAATGGAATGGAATGGAATGGAATGGAATGAACCCGAGTAGAACGGAATGGAATGGAATGGAATGGAATGGAATGGAATGGAATGGAATGGAATTTAATGGAATGGAATGGAAAGGAATGGAATGGAATGGAATCAACCCGAGTAGAATGGAATGGGTAGGAATGGAATGGAATGGAATGGAATGTAATGTAATGGAATGGAATCGAATGGAATCGAATGGAATAGAACGGAATGGAGTGGAATAGAATGGAATCAACCCGAATAGAACGGAACGGAACGGAACGGAACGGAACGGAATGGAATGGAGTGAAATGGAATGGAATCAAATGGAATCGAATGGAACCGAATGGAATGGAATGGAAGGGAATGGAATGCAATGGAATGGAATGGAATGGAATGGAATCAACCCGAGTAGAATGGAATGGACTGGAATGGAATGGAATGGAATGGAATGGAATGGAATGGAATGGAATGGAATGGAATCAACCCGAGTAGAATGGAATGGAATGGAATGGAATGGAATGGAATGGAATGGAATGGAATGGAATTCTATGGAATGGAATTCAATGGAATAGAATATAATGGAATGGAATGGAATGGAATGGAATGAACCCGAGTAGAACGGAATGGAATGGAATGGAATGGAATGGAATGGAATGGAATGGAATGGAATGGAATGGAATGGAATCGAATGGAATCGAATGGAATGGAGTGGAATAGAATGGAATCAACCCGAGTAGAATGGAATGGAATGGAACGGAACGGAACGGAACGGAACGGAACGGAACGGAACGGAATGGAGTGAAATGGAATGGAATCGAATGGAATCGAACGGAACCGAATGGAATGGAAAGAAGGGAACGGAATGGAATGGAATGGAATGGAATGGAATGGAATAAACCCGAGTAGAATGGAATGGATTGGAGTGGAATGGAATGGAATGGAATGGAATGGAATGGAATTCAATAGAATAGAATGGAATGGAATGGAATGGAATGGAATGGAATGGAATGGAATGGAATGGAATGGAATCGAATGGAATCAAATGGAATCGAATGGAATGGAGTGGAATAGAATTGAATCAACCCGAATAGAACGGAACGGAACGGAACGGAACGGAATGGAATGGAGTGAAATGGAATGGAATCGAATGGAATCGAAAGGAACCGAATGGAATGGAATGGAAGGGAATGGAATGGAATTGAATGGAATGGAATGGATTGGATTCAACCCGAGTAGAATGGAATGGATTGGAATGGAATGGAATGGAATCAAATGCAATGCAATGGAATGGAATGGAATGGAATGGAATGGAACGGAATGGACCCGAGTAGAACGGAATGGAATGGAATGGAATGGAATGGAATGGAATGGAATGGAATGGAATGGAATGAACCGGAGTAGAACGGAATGGAATGGAATGGAATGGAATGGAATGGAATGGAATCGAAAGGAATGGAATGGAATGGAATGGAATGGAATGGAATGGAATGGAATGGAATGGAATGGAATGGAATTTAATCGAATGGAATCGAATGGAATGGAATGGAACGGAATGGAATCGAATGGAACGGAAAGGAATGGAATGGAATGGAATGGAATGGAATGGAATGGAATGGAATGGAATGGAATGGAATGGAATCGAATGGATTGGAATGGAATGGAATGGAATGGAATGGAATGGAATGGAATGGAATGGAATGGAATCAACACGAGTAGAATGGAATGGATTGGAATGGAATGGAATGGAATGGAATGGAATTCAATGGAATAGAATGAAATGGAATGGAATGGAATGGAATGGAATGGAATGGAATGGAATGGAATGGAATGGAATCGAATGGAATCGAATGGAATGGAGTGGAAGAGAATGGAATCAACTCGAGTAGAACGGAATGGAATGGAACGGAATGGAACGGAACGGAACGGAATGGAACGGAACGGAATGGAATGGAGTGAAATGGAATGGAATCGAATGGAATCGAATGGAACCGAATGGAATGGAATGGAACGGAATGGAATGGAATGGACTGGAATGGAATGGAATCAACCCTAGTAGAATGTAATGGATTGGAATGGAATGGAATGGAATGGAATGGAATGGAATGGAATCGAATGGAATCGAATGGAATCGAATGGAATGGAATGGAATTGAATGGAATGGAATGGAATTAACCCGAGTAGAACGGAATGGAATGGAATGGAATGGAATGGAATCGAATGGAATCGAATGGAATCGAATGGAATGAAATGGAATGGAATGGAATGGAATGGAATCAACCCGAGTAGAAGGGAATGGAATGGAATGGAATGGAATGGAATGGAATGGAATGGAATGGAATGGAATGGAATGGAATTCAATGGAATGGAATGGAATGGAATGGAATTGAATGGAATGGAATGGAATAGAATGGAATTGAATGGAATCGAATGGAATGGAATGGAATAGAATGTAATCAACCCGAGTAGAACGGAATGGAATGGAATGGAATGGAATGGAATGGAATGGAATGAACCGGAGTAGAACGAAATGGAATGGAATGGAATGGAATGGAATGGAATGGAATGGAATCGAAAGGAATGGAATGGAATGGAATGGAATGGAATGGAATGGAATGGAATGGAATTTAATCGAATGGAATCGAATGGAATGGAATGGAACGGAATGGAATCGAATGGAACGGAAAGGAATGGAATGGAATGGAATGGAATGGAATGGAATGGAATGGAATGGAATGGAATGGAATGGAATCGAATGGAATGGAATGGAATGGAATGGAATGGAATGGAATGGAATGGAATGGAATCAACACGAGTAGAATGGAATGGATTGGAATGGAATGGAATGGAATGGAATGGAATTCAATGGAATAGAATGAAATGGAATGGAATGGAATGGAATGGAATGGAATGGAATGGAATGGAATGGAATGGAATCGAATGGAATCGAATGGAATCGAATTGAATGGAGTGGAAGAGAATGGAATCAACTCGAGTAGAACGGAATGGAATGGAACGGAATGGAACGGAACGGAACGGAATGGAACGGAACGGAATGGAATGGAGTGAAATGGAATGGAATCGAATGGAATCGAATGGAACCGAATGGAATGGAATGGAACGGAATGGAATGGAATGGACTGGAATGGAATGGAATCAACCCTAGTAGAATGTAATGGATTGGAATGGAATGGAATGGAATGGAATGGAATGGAATGGAATGGAATCGAATGGAATCGAATGGAATCGAATGGAATGGAATGGAATTGAATGGAATGGAATGGAATTAACCCGAGTAGAACGGAATGGAATGGAATGGAATGGAATGGAATGGAATGGAATCGAATGGAATCGAATGGAATGGAATGGAATGGAATGGAATGGAATGGAATGGAATCAACCCGAGTAGAAGGGAATGGAATGGAATGGAATGGAATGGAATGGAATGGAATGGAATGGAATGGAATTCAATGGAATGGAATGGAATGGAATGGAATTGAATGGAATGGAATGGAATCGAATGGAATTGAATGGAATCGAATGGAATGGAATGGAATAGAATGTAATCAACCCGAGTAGAACGGAATGGAATGGAATGGAATGGAATGGAATGGAATCGAATGGAATCGAATGGAATCGAATGGAATGGAATGGAATGGAATGGAATGGAATGGAATGGAATGGAATCAACCCGAGTAGAAGGGAATGGAATGGAATGGAATGGAATGGAATGGAATGGAATGGAATGGAATGGAATGGAATGGAATGGAATGGAATTCAATGGAATGGAATGGAATGGAATGGAATGGAATGGAATCGAATGGAATGGAATGGAATGGAATCGAATGGAATTGAATGGAATCGAATGGAATGGAATGGAATATAATGTAATCAACCCGAGTAGAACGGAATGGAATGGAATGGAATGGAATGGAATGGAATGGAATGGAATGGAATGGAATGGAATGGAATCGAATGGAATGGAATGGAATGGAATGGAATGGAATGGAATGGAATGGAATCAACACGAGTAGATCGGAATGGAATGGAATGGAATGGAATGGAATGGAATGGAATGGAATGGAATGCAATGGAATGGAATGGAATGGAATTCTATGGAATGGAATGGAATGGAATGGAATCAACCCGAGCAGAACGGAATGGAATGGAATGGAAAGGAATGGAATGGAATGGAATGGAATGGAATGGAATGGAATGGAATTCTATGGAATGGAACGGAATGGAATGGAATGGAATGGAATGGAATGGAATGGAATGGAATGGAGTGGAATGGAATGGAATGGAATGGAATGGAATGGAATTCAATGGAATAGAATGGAATGGAATGGAATGGAATGGAATCAACCCGAGTAGAAAGGAATGGAACGGAATGAAATGGAATGGAATGGAATGGAATGGAATGGAATGCAATGAAATGGAATGGAATCGAATGGAATCGAATGGAATGGACTGGAATGAAATGGAATGGAATGGAATGGAATGGAATGGAATGGAATGGAATGGAATGGAATCAACCCGAGTAGAATGGAATGGATTGGAATGGAATGGAATGGAATGGAATCGAATGGAATGGAATGGAATCGAAAGGAATGGAAAGGAATGGAATGGACGCGAGTAGAACGGAATGGAATGGAATGGAATGGAATGGAATGGAATGGAATGGAATTGAATGGAATTGAATGGAATGGAATGGAATGGAATGGAATGAACCCGAGTAGAACGGAATGGAATGGAATGGAATGGAATGGAATGGAATGGAATGGAATGGAATGGAATCAACCCGAGTAGAATGGAATGGATAGGAATGGAATGGAATGGAATGGAATGTAATTCAATAGAATGGAATGGAGGGGAATGGAAAGCAATGGAATGGAATGGAATGGAATGGAATGGAATCGAATGGAATCGAATGGAATCGAATGGAATGGAGTGGAATAGAGTGGAATCAACCCGAATAGAACGGAACGGAACGGAACGGAACGGAACGGAACGGAATTTAATGGAGTGAAATGGAATGGAATCAAATGGAGTGGAATGGAACAGAATGGAATGGAATTGAAGGGAAGGGAATGGAATGGAATGGAATGGAATGGAATGGAATGGAATGGAATGGAATGGAATGGAATGGAATGGAATCAACCCGAGTAGAACGGAATGGAATGGAATGGAATTGAATGGAATGGAATGGAATGCATTGGAATGGAATGGAATGGAATGGAATGGAATTCAATGGAATGGAATGGAATGGAATGGAATGGAATTCAATGGAATGGAATCAACCCGAGTAGAACGGAATGGAATGGAATGGAATGGAATGGAATGGAATGGAATGGAATGGAATGGAATGGAATGGAATTGATTCGAATGGAATGGAATGGAATCGAATGGAATGGAATTGTATCGAAAGGAATGGAATGGAATGGAATGCAATGGAATGGAATGGAATGGAATGGAATGGAATGGAATCAACCCGAGTAGAATGGAGTGGATTGGAATGGAATGGAATGGAATGGAATGGAATTCAATGGAATAGAATGAATTGGAATGGAATGGAATTGAAAGGAATGGAATGGAATAGAATGGAATCAGATGGAATGGAGTGGAATGGAATGGAATGGAATAGAATGGAATGGAATGGAATGGAATGGAATGGAATGGAATCGAATGGAATGGAATGGAATGGAAACAACCCGAGTAGAACGGAATGGAATGGAATGGAATGGAATGGAATGGAATGGAATGGAATGGAATGGAATGGAATGGAATGGAATGGAATGGAATGGAATTCAATGGAATAGAATGGAATGGAATGGAATAGAATGGAATGGAATAGAACTGAATCGAATGGAATGGAATGGAATGGAATGGAATGGAATGGAATGGAATGGAATGGAATTCAATGGAATATAATGGAATGGAATGTAATGGAATGGAATGGAATGGAATGGAATGGAATGGATTGGAATGGAATCAACACGAGTAGAACGGAATGGAAAGGAATGGAATGGAATGGAATGGAATGGAATCGAATGGAATGGAACGGAATGGAATGGAATGGAATGGAATGGAATGGAATGGAATGGAATGGAATGGAATTCAATGGAATAGAATGGAATGGAATGAAATGGAATGGAATCAACCCGACAAGAATGGAATGGATTGTAATGGAATGGAATGGAATGGAATGGAATGGAATGGAATGGAATCGAATGGAATGGAATGGAATGGAATCGAATGGAATGGAATGGAATGGAATGGAAAGGAATGGAATGGAATGGAATGGAATGGAATGGAATCAACCCGAGTAGAACGGAATGGAATGGAATCGAATGGAATCGAATGGAATGCAATGGAGTGGAATGGAATGGAATGGAATCGAATGGAATGGAATGGAATGGAATGGAATCGAATGGAATGGAATGGAATGGAATGGAATGGAATGGAATGGAATCGAATGGAGTGGAATGGAATGGAATGGAATCAACCCGAGTAGATTGGAATGGATTGGAATGGAATGGAATGGAATGGAATGGAATTCAATGGAAAAAATGAAATGGAATGGAATGGAATGTAATGGAATGGAATGGAATCGAATGGAATCGAATGGAATGGAATGGAATGAAATGGAATGGAATGGAATGGAATCGAATGGAATGGAATGGAATGCAATAGAATCGAATGGAATGGAATGGAATGGAATGGAATCGAATGGAATGGAATGGAATGGAATCAACCCGAGAAGATTGGAATGGATTGGAATGGAATGGAATGGAATGGAATGGAATGGAATCGAATGGAATCGAATGAAATCGAATGGAATGGAGTGGAATAGAATGGAATCAACCCGAGTAGAACGGAATGGAATGGAACGGAACGGAACGGAACGGAACGGAACATAACGGAACGGAACCGAATGGAATGGAGTGAAATGGAATGGAATCGAATGGAATCGAATGGCACCGAATGGAATGGAAAGAAGGGAATGGAATGGAATGGAATGGAATGGAATGGAATGGAATCAACCCGAGAAGATTGGAATGGATTGGAATGGAATGGAATCGAATGGAATTGAATGGAATCGAATGGAATGGAATGGAATAGAATGTAATCAACCCGAGTAGAACGGAATGGAATGGAATGGAATGGAATGGAATGGAATCGAATGGAATCGAATGGAATGGAATGGAATGGAATGGAATGGAATGGAATGGAATGGAATCAACCCGAGTAGAAGGGAATGGAATGGAATGGAATGGAATGGAATGGAATGGAATGGAATGGAATGGAATGGAATGGAATGGAATTCAATGGAATGGAATGGAATGGAATGGAATGGAATGGAATCGAATGGAATGGAATGGAATGGAATCGAATGGAATTGAATGGAATCGAATGGAATGGAATGGAATATAATGTAATCAACCCGAGTAGAACGGAATGGAATGGAATGGAATGGAATGGAATGGAATGGAATGGAATGGAATGGAATGGAATGGAATCGAATGGAATGGAATGGAATTGAATGGAATGGAATGGAATGGAATCAACACGAGTAGATCGGAATGGAATGGAATGGAATGGAATGGAATGGAATGGAATGGAATGGAATGCAATGGAATGGAATGGAATGGAATTCTATGGAATGGAATGGAATGGAATGGAATCAACCCGAGCAGAACGGAATGGAATGGAATGGAAAGGAATGGAATGGAATGGAATGGAATGGAATGGAATTCTATGGAATGGAACGGAATGGAATGGAATGGAATGGAATGGAATGGAATGGAGTGGAATGGAATGGAATGGAATGGAATGGAATGGAATTCAATGGAATAGAATGGAATGGAATGGAATGGAATGGAATCAACCCGAGTAGAAAGGAATGGAACGGAATGAAATGGAATGGAATGGAATGGAATGGAATGGAATGGAATGGAATGCAATGAAATGGAATGGAATCGAATGGAATCGAATGGAATGGACTGGAATGAAATGGAATGGAATGGAATGGAATGGAATGGAATGGAACGGAATGGAATGGAATCAACCCGAGTAGAATGGAATGGATTGGAATGGAATGGAATGGAATGGAATCGAATGGAATGGAATGGAATCGAAAGGAATGGAAAGGAATGGAATGGACGCGAATAGAACGGAATGGAATGGAATGGAATGGAATGGAATGGAATGGAATGGAATTGAATGGAATTGAATGGAATGGAATGGAATGGAATGGAATGGAATGAACCCGAGTAGAACGGAATGGAATGGAATGGAATGGAATGGAATGGAATGGAATGGAATGGAATGGAATCAACCCGAGTAGAATGGAATGGATAGGAATGGAATGGAATGGAATGGAATGTAATTCAATAGAATGGAATGGAGGGGAATGGAAAGCAATGGAATGGAATGGAATGGAATGGAATGGAATCGAATGGAATCGAATGGAATCGAATGGAATGGAGTGGAATAGAGTGGAATCAACCCGAATAGAACGGAACGGAACGGAACGGAACGGAACGGAATTTAATGGAGTGAAATGGAATGGAATCAAATGGAGTGGAATGGAACAGAATGGAATGGAATTGAAGGGAAGGGAATGGAATGGAATGGAATGGAATGGAATGGAATGGAATGGAATGGAATGGAATGGAATGGAATCAACCCGAGTAGAACGGAATGGAATGGAATGGAATTGAATGGAATGGAATGGAATGCATTGGAATGGAATGGAATGGAATGGAATGGAATTCAATGGAATGGAATGGATTGGAATGGAATGGAATTCAATGGAATGGAATCAACCCGAGTAGAACGGAATGGAATGGAATGGAATGGAATGGAATGGAATGGAATGGAATGGAATGGAATGGAATGGAATTGATTCGAATGGAATGGAATGGAATCGAATGGAATGGAATTGTATCGAAAGGAATGGAATGGAATGGAATGCAATGGAATGGAATGGAATGGAATGGAATGGAATGGAATGGAATCAACCCGAGTAGAATGGAGTGGATTGGAATGGAATGGAATGGAATGGAATGGAATTCAATGGAATAGAATGAATTGGAATGGAATGGAATTGAAAGGAATGGAATGGAATAGAATGGAATCAGATGGAATGGAGTGGAATGGAATGGAATGGAATAGAATGGAATGGAATGGAATGGAATGGAATGGAATCGAATGGAATGGAATGGAATGGAAACAACCCGAGTAGAACGGAATGGAATGGAATGGAATGGAATGGAATGGAATGGAATGGAATGGAATGGAATGGAATGGAATGGAATGGAATTCAATGGAATAGAATGGAATGGAATGGAATAGAATGGAATGGAATGGAACTGAATCGAATGGAATGGAATGGAATGGAATGGAATGGAATGGAATGGAATGGAATTCAATGGAATATAATGGAATTGAATGTAATGGAATGGAATGGAATGGAATGGAATGGAATGGATTGGAATGGAATCAACACGAGTAGAACGGAATGGAAAGGAATGGAATGGAATGGAATGGAATGGAATCGAATGGAATGGAACGGAATGGAATGGAATGGAATGGAATGGAATGGAATGGAATGGAATGGAATGGAATGGAATTCAATGGAATAGAATGGAATGGAATGAAATGGAATGGAATCAACCCGACAAGAATGGAATGGATTGTAATGGAATGGAATGGAATGGAATGGAATGGAATGGAATGGAATGGAATCGAATGGAATGGAATGGAATGGAATCGAATGGAATGGAATGGAATGGAATGGAAAGGAATGGAATGGAATGGAATGGAATGGAATGGAATCAACCCGAGTAGAACGGAATGGAATGGAATCGAATGGAATCGAATGGAATGCAATGGAGTGGAATGGAATGGAATGGAATCGAATGGAATGGAATGGAATGGAATGGAATCGAATGGAATGGAATGGAATGGAATGGAATGGAATGGAATGGAATCGAATGGAGTGGAATGGAATGGAATGGAATCAACCCGAGTAGATTGGAATGGATTGGAATGGAATGGAATGGAATGGAATGGAATTCAATGGAAAAAATGAAATGGAATGGAATGGAATGTAATGGAATGGAATGGAATCGAATGGAATCGAATGGAATGGAATGGAATGAAATGGAATGGAATGGAATGGAATCGAATGGAATGGAATGGAATGCAATAGAATCGAATGGAATGGAATGGAATGGAATGGAATCGAATGGAATGGAATGGAATGGAATCAACCCGAGAAGATTGGAATGGATTGGAATGGAATGGAATGGAATGGAATGGAATGCAATTCAATGGAAAAAATGAAATGGAATGGAATGGAATGGAATGGAATGGAATGGAATCGAATGGAATCGAATGAAATCGAATGGAATGGAGTGGAATAGAATGGAATCAACCCGAGTAGAACGGAATGGAATGGAACGGAACGGAACGGAACGGAACGGAACATAACGGAACGGAACCGAATGGAATGGAGTGAAATGGAATGGAATCGAATGGAATCGAATGGCACCGAATGGAATGGAAAGAAGGGAATGGAATGGAATGGAATGGAATGGAATGGAATGGAATCAACCCGAGTAGAATGGAATGGATTGGAATGGAATGGAATGGAATGGAATGGAATTGAATAGAATAGAATGGAATGGAATGGAATGGAATGGAATGGAATGGAATGGAATGGAATCGAATGGAATCAAATGGAACCGAATGGAATGGAATGGAAGGGAATGGAATGGAATGGAATGGAATGGAATGGAATCAACCCGAGTACAATGGAATGGATTGGAATGGAATGGAATATAGTGTAATGGAATGGAATGGAATCGAATGGAATCGAATGGAATGGAATGGAATGGAATGGAATGGAATGGAATGGAATGGAATGGAATGGAATGGAATCAACCCGAGTAGAACGGAATGGAATGGAATGGAATGGAATGGAATGGAATGGAATGGAATGGAATGGAATGGAATGGAATGGAATGGAATGGAGTGGAATGGAATTCTATGGAATGGAATGGAATGGAATGGAATGGAATGGAATGGAATCAACCCGAGTAGAACGGAATGGAATGGAATGGAATGGAATGGAATGGAATGGAATTTAATGGAATGGAATGGAAAGGAATGGAATGGAATGGAATCAACCCGAGTAGAATGGAATTGGTAGGAATGGAATGGAATGGAATGGAACGTAATTCAATAGAATAGAATGGAAGGGAATGGAAAGGAATGGAATGGAATGTAATGGAATGGAATGGAATCGAATGGAAACGAATGGAATAGAACGGAATGGAGTGGAATAGAATGGAATCAACCCGAATAGAACGGAACGGAACGGAACGGAAAGGAACGGAATGGAATGGAGTGAAATGGAATGGCATCAAATGGAATCGAATGGAACCGAATGGAATGGAATGGAAGGGAATGGAATGCAATGGAATGGAATGGAATGGAATGGAATCAACCCGAGTAGAATGGAATGGACTGGAATGGAATGGAATGGAATGGAATGGAATGGAATGGAATGGAATGGAATGGAATGGAATGGAATTCTATGGAATGGAATTCAATGGAATAGAATGGAATGGAATGGAATGGAATGGAATGAACCCGAGTAGAACGGAATGGAATGGAATGGAATTGAATTGAATGGAATGGAATGGAATGGAATGGAATCGAATGGAATCGAATGGAATGGAATGGAATGGAATGGAATGGAATGGAATGGAATGGAATGGAATGGAATGGAATCGAATCGAACGGAATGAAATGGAATGGAATGGAATGGAATGGAATGGAATGGAATGGAATGGAATGGAATGGAATCAACCCGAGTAGATTGGAATGGATTGGAATGGAATGAAATGGAATGGAATGGAATTCAATGGAAAAAATGAAATGGAATGGAATGGAATGGAATGGAATGGAATGGAATAGGATCGAATAGAATCGAATGGAATCGAATGGAATGGAGTGGAAAAGAATGGAATCAACCCGAGTAGAATGGAATGGAATGGAACGGAACGGAACGGAACGGAACGGAACGGAACGGAACGGAATGGAGTGAAATGGAATGGAATCGAATGGAATCGAACGGAACCGAATGGAATGGAAAGAAGGGAACGGAATGGAATGGAATGGAATGGAATGGAATGGAATGGAATGGAATTCAATACAATAGAATGGAATGGAATGGAATGGAATGGAATGGAATGGAATGGAATCGAATGGAATCGAATGGAATGGAGTGGAATAGAATGGAATCAACCCGAATAGAACGGAACGGAACGGAACGGAACGGAACGGAATGGAATGGAGTGAAATGGAATGGAATCGAATGGAATCGAAAGGAACCGAATGGAATGGAATGGAAGGGAATGGAATGGAATTGAATGGAATGGAATGGATTGGAATAAACCCGAGTAGAATGGAATGGATTGGAATGGAATGGAATGGAATCAAATGCAATGCAATGGAATGGAATGGATGGGAATGGAATGGAACGGAATGTACCCGAGTAGAACGGAATGGAATGGAATGGAATTCAATGGAATGGAATCAACCCGAGTAGAACGGAATGGAATGGAATGGAATGGAATGGAATGGAATGGAATGGAATGGAATGGAATGGAATGGAATGGAATGGAATGGAATGAAATGGAATGGAATCGAAAGGAATGGAATGGAATGGAATGGAATGGAATGGAATGGAATGGAATGGAATGGAATTTAATCGAATGGAATCGAATGGAATGGAATGGAACGGAATGGAATCCAATGGAACGGAAAGGAATGGAATGGAATGGAATGGAATGGAATCGAATGGAATGGAATGGAATCGAATGGATTGGAATGGAATGGAATGGAATGGAATGGAATGGAATGGAATGGAATGGAATGGAATCAACCCGAGTAGAATGGAATGGATTGGAATGGAATGGAATGGAATGGAATGGAATTCAATGGAATAGAATGAAATGGAATGGAATGGAATGGAATGGAATGGAATGGAATGGAATCGAATGGAATCGAATGGAATCGAATGGAATGGAGTGGAAGAGAATGGAATCAACTCGAGTAGAACGGAACGGAATGGAACGGAATGGAACGGAACGGAACGGAATGGAGTGAAATGGAATGGAATCGAATGGAATCGAATGGAACCGAATGGAATGGAATGGAACGGAACGGAATGGAATGGAATGGAATGGAATGGAATCAACCCTAGTAGAAAGTAATGGATTGGAATAGAATGGAATGGAATGGAATAGAATGGAATGGAATGGAATCGAATGGAATCGAAAGGAATCGAATGGAATGGAATGGAATGGAATGGATTGGAATTGAATGGAATCAACCCGAGTAGAACGGAATGGAATGGAATGGAATGGAATGGAATGGAATGGAATGGAATGGAATGGAATGGAATGGAATGGAATGGAATTCTATGGAATGGAATGGAATGGAATGGAATGGAATGGAATGGAATCGAATGGAATTGAATGGAAACGAATGGAATGGAATGGAATAGAATTTAATCAACCCGAGTAGAACGGAATGGAATGGAATGGAATGCAATGGAATGGAATGGAATGTCAAGGAATGGAATGGAATTGAGTGGAATGGAAAGGAATGGAATGGAATGGAATGGAATGGAATGGAATGGAATGGAATGGAATCAACACGAGTAGAACGGAATGGAATGGAATGGAATGGAATGGAATGGAATGGAATTCAATGGAATGGAATGGAATCAACCCGAGTAGAACGGAATGGAATGGAATGGAAAGGAATGGAATGGAATGGAATGGAATGGAATGGAATGGAATGGAATTCTATGGAATGGAACGGAATGGAATGGAATGGAATGGAATGGAATGGAATGGAATGGAATGGAGTGGAATGGAATGGAATGGAATAGAATGGAATGGAATGGAATGGAATGGAATTCAATGGAATGGAATGGAATGGAATGGAATGGAATGGAATCAACCCGAGTAGAACGGAATGGAATGGAATGGAATGGAATGGAATCGAATGGAATGGAACGGAATGGAATGGAATGGAATGGAATGGAATGGAATTCAATGGAATAGAATGGAATGGAATGAAATGGAATGGAATCAACCCGAGTAGAATGGAATGGATTGTAATGGAATCGAATGGAATGGAATGGAATGGAATGGAATGGAATCGAATGGAATGGAATGGAATGGAATGGAATGGAATGGAATGGAATGGAATGGAATGGAATGGAAAGGAATGGAATGGAATGGAATGGAATGGAATCAACCCGAGTAGATTGGAATGGATGGGAATGGAATGAAATGGAATGGAATGGAATTCAATGGAAAAAATGGAATGGAATGGAATGGAATGGAATGTAATGAAATGGAATCGAATGGAATCGAATGGAATCGAATGGAATGGAGTGGAATAGAATGGAATCAACCCGAGTAGAATGGAATGGAATGGAACGGAACGGAATGGAACGGAACGGAACGGAACGGAATGGAATGGAGTGAAATGGAATGGAATCGAATGGAATCGAAAGGAACCGAATGGAATGGAATGGAAGGGAATGGAATGGAATGGAATGGAATGGAATGGAATGGAATCAACCCGAGTAGAATGGAATGGATTGGAATGGAATGGAATGGAATCGAATGCAATGCAATGGAAAAGAATGGAATGGAATGGAATGGAATGGACCCGAGTAGAACGGAATGTAATGTAATGGAATGGAATGGAATGGAATGGAATGGAATGAACCCGAGTAGAACGGAATGGAATGGAAAGGAATGGAATGGAATGAAATGGAATGGAATCGAAAGGAATGGAATGGAATGGAATGGAATGGAATGGAATGGAATGGAATGGAATTTAATCGAATGGAATCGAATGGAATGGAATAGAACGGAATGGAATCCAATGGAACAGAAAGGAACGGAATGGAATGGAATGGAATGGAATGGAATGGAATGGAATGGAATGGAATCGAATGGATTGGAATGGAATGGAATGGAATGGAATGGAATGGAATGGAATGGAATGGAATCAACCCGAGTAGAATGGAATGGATTGGAATGCAATGGAATGGAATGGAATGGAATGGAATGGAACGGAATGGACCCGAGTAGAACGGAATGGAATGGAATGGAATGGAATGGAATGGAATGGAATGGAATGGAATGCAATGAACCGGAGTAGAACGGAATGGAATGGAATGGAATGGAATGGAATGGAATGGAATCGAAAGGAATGGAATGGAATGGAATGGAATGGAATGGAATGGAATGGAATGGAATGGAATTTAATCGAATGGAATCGAATGGAATGGAATAGAACGGAATGGAATCGAATGGAACGGAAAGGAATGGAATGGAATGGAATGGAATGGAATGGAATGGAATGGAATGGAATGGAATGGAATCGAATGGATTGGAATGGAATGGAATGGAATGGAATGGAATGGAATGGAATGGAATGGAATGGAATGGAATCGAATGGAATCGAATGGAATCGAATGGAATGGAGTGGAAGAGAATGGAATCAACTCGAGTAGAACGGAATGGAATGGAACGGAATGGAACGGAACGGAACGGAATGGAACGGAACGGAATGGATTGGAGTGAAATGGAATGGAATCGAATGGAATCGAATGGAACCGAATGGAATGGAATGGAACGGAATGGAATGGAATGGACTGGAATGGAATGGAATCAACCCTAGTAGAATGTAATGGATTGGAATGGAATGGAATGGAATGGAATGGAATGGAATCGAATGGAATCGAATGGAATCGAATGGAATCGAATGGAATGGAATGGAATTGAATGGAATGGAATGGAATCAACACGAGTAGATCGGAATGGAATGGAATGGAATGGAATGGAATGGAATGGAATGGAATGTAATGGAATGGAATGGAATGGAATTCTATGGAATGGAATGGAATGGAATGGAATGGAATCAACCCGAGTAGAACGGAATGGAATGGAATGGAAAGGAATGGAATGGAATGGAATGGAATGGAATGGAATGGAATGGAATTCCATGGAATGGAACGGAATGGAATGGAATGGAATGGAATGGAATGGAATGGAATGGAGTGGAATGGAATGGAATGGAATGGAATGGAATGGAATGGAGTGGAATGGAATGGAATCGAATGGAATGGAATGGAATGGAATGGAATGGAATGGAATGGAATCAACTCGAGTAGAAAGGAATGGAATGGAATGGAATGGAATGGAATGGAATGGAATGCAATGAAATGGAATGGAATGGAATGGAATCGAATGGAATGGACTGGAATGAAATGGAATGGAATGGAATGGAATGGAATGAACCCGAGTAGAACGGAATGGAATGGAATGGAATGGAATGGAATGGAATGGAATGGAATGGAATTTAATGGAATGGAATGGAAAGGAATGGAATGGAATGGAATCAACCCGAGTAGAATGGAATGGGTAGGAATGGAATGGAATGGAATGGAATGTAATGTAATGGAATGGAATCGAATGGAATCGAATGGAATAGAACGGAATGGAGTGGAATAGAATGGAATCAACCCGAATAGAACGGAACGGAACGGAACGGAACGGAACGGAATGGAATGGAGTGAAATGGAATGGAATCAAATGGAATCGAATGGAACCGAATGGAATGGAATGGAAGGGAATGGAATGCAATGGAATGGAATGGAATGGAATGGAATCAACCCGAGTAGAATGGAATGGACTGGAATGGAATGGAATGGAATGGAATGGAATGGAATGGAATGGAATGGAATGGAATCAACCCGAGTAGAATGGAATGGAATGGAATGGAATGGAATGGAATGGAATGGAATGGAATGGAATTCTATGGAATGGAATTCAATGGAATAGAATATAATGGAATGGAATGGAATGGAATGGAATGAACCCGAGTAGAACGGAATGGAATGGAATGGAATGGAATGGAATGGAATGGAATGGAATGGAATGGAATGGAATGGAATGGAATCGAATGGAATCGAATGGAATGGAGTGGAATAGAATGGAATCAACCCGAGTAGAATGGAATGGAATGGAACGGAACGGAACGGAACGGAACGGAACGGAACGGAACGGAATGGAGTGAAATGGAATGGAATCGAATGGAATCGAACGGAACCGAATGGAATGGAAAGAAGGGAACGGAATGGAATGGAATGGAATGGAATGGAATGGAATAAACCCGAGTAGAATGGAATGGATTGGAGTGGAATGGAATGGAATGGAATGGAATGGAATGGAATTCAATAGAATAGAATGGAATGGAATGGAATGGAATGGAATGGAATGGAATGGAATGGAATGGAATCGAATGGAATCAAATGGAATCGAATGGAATGGAGTGGAATAGAATTGAATCAACCCGAATAGAACGGAACGGAACGGAACGGAACGGAATGGAATGGAGTGAAATGGAATGGAATCGAATGGAATCGAAAGGAACCGAATGGAATGGAATGGAAGGGAATGGAATGGAATTGAATGGAATGGAATGGATTGGATTCAACCCGAGTAGAATGGAATGGATTGGAATGGAATGGAATGGAATCAAATGCAATGCAATGGAATGGAATGGAATGGAATGGAATGGAACGGAATGGACCCGAGTAGAACGGAATGGAATGGAATGGAATGGAATGGAATGGAATGGAATGGAATGAACCGGAGTAGAACGGAATGGAATGGAATGGAATGGAATGGAATGGAATGGAATCGAAAGGAATGGAATGGAATGGAATGGAATGGAATGGAATGGAATGGAATGGAATGGAATGGAATGGAATTTAATCGAATGGAATCGAATGGAATGGAATGGAACGGAATGGAATCGAATGGAACGGAAAGGAATGGAATGGAATGGAATGGAATGGAATGGAATGGAATGGAATGGAATGGAATGGAATCGAATGGATTGGAATGGAATGGAATGGAATGGAATGGAATGGAATGGAATAGAATGGAATGGAATCAACACGAGTAGAATGGAATGGATTGGAATGGAATGGAATGGAATGGAATGGAATTCAATGGAATAGAATGAAATGGAATGGAATGGAATGGAATGGAATGGAATGGAATGGAATGGAATGGAATGGAATCGAATGGAATCGAATGGAATGGAGTGGAAGAGAATGGAATCAACTCGAGTAGAACGGAATGGAATGGAACGGAATGGAACGGAACGGAACGGAATGGAACGGAACGGAATGGAATGGAGTGAAATGGAATGGAATCGAATGGAATCGAATGGAACCGAATGGAATGGAATGGAACGGAATGGAATGGAATGGACTGGAATGGAATGGAATCAACCCTAGTAGAATGTAATGGATTGGAATGGAATGGAATGGAATGGAATGGAATGGAATCGAATGGAATCGAATGGAATCGAATGGAATGGAATGGAATTGAATGGAATGGAATGGAATTAACCCGAGTAGAACGGAATGGAATGGAATGGAATGGAATGGAATCGAATGGAATCGAATGGAATCGAATGGAATGAAATGGAATGGAATGGAATGGAATGGAATCAACCCGAGTAGAAGGGAATGGAATGGAATGGAATGGAATGGAATGGAATGGAATGGAATGGAATGGAATGGAATGGAATGGAATTCAATGGAATGGAATGGAATGGAATGGAATTGAAAGGAATGGAATGGAATAGAATGGAATTGAATGGAATCGAATGGAATGGAATGGAATAGAATGTAATCAACCCGAGTAGAACGGAATGGAATGGAATGGAATGGAATGGAATGGAATGGAATGAACCGGAGTAGAACGAAATGGAATGGAATGGAATGGAATGGAATGGAATGGAATGGAATCGAAAGGAATGGAATGGAATGGAATGGAATGGAATGGAATGGAATGGAATGGAATTTAATCGAATGGAATCGAATGGAATGGAATGGAACGGAATGGAATCGAATGGAACGGAAAGGAATGGAATGGAATGGAATGGAATGGAATGGAATGGAATGGAATGGAATGGAATGGAATGGAATGGAATCGAATGGAATGGAATGGAATGGAATGGAATGGAATGGAATCAACACGAGTAGAATGGAATGGATTGGAATGGAATGGAATGGAATGGAATGGAATTCAATGGAATAGAATGAAATGGAATGGAATGGAATGGAATGGAATGGAATGGAATGGAATGGAATGGAATGGAATGGAATCGAATGGAATCGAATGGAATCGAATGGAATGGAGTGGAAGAGAATGGAATCAACTCGAGTAGAACGGAATGGAATGGAACGGAATGGAACGGAACGGAACGGAATGGAACGGAACGGAATGGAATGGAGTGAAATGGAATGGAATCGAATGGAATCGAAAGGAACCGAATGGAATGGAATGGAAGGCAATGGAATGGAATGGAATGGAATGGAATGGAATGGAATGGAATTGAGTGGAATGGAATGGAATGGAATGGAATGGAATCGAATGGAATGGAATGGAATGGAATGGAATGGAATGGAATGGAATCAACACGAGTAGATCGGAATGGAATGGAATGGAATGGAATGGAATGGAATGGAATGGAATGGAATGGAATGGAATGGAATGGAATGGAATGGAATGGAATGGAATGGAATTCTATGGAATGGAATGGAATGGAATGGAATGGAATCAACCCGAGTAGAACGGAATGGAATGGAATGGAAAGGAATGGAATGGAATGGAATGGAATGGAATGGAATGGAATGGAATTCCATGGAATGGAACGGAATGGAATGGAATGGAATGGAATGGAATGGAATGGAATGGAGTGGAATGGAATGGAATGGAATGGAATGGAATGGAATGGAGTGGAATGGAATGGAATCGAATGGAATGGAATGGAATGGAATGGAATGGAATGGAATGGAATCAACTCGAGTAGAAAGGAATGGAATGGAATGGAATGGAATGGAATGGAATGGAATGGAATGGAATGCAATGAAATGGAATGGAATGGAATGGAATCGAATGGAATGGACTGGAATGAAATGGAATGGAATGGAATGGAATGGAATGAACCCGAGTAGAACGGAATGGAATGGAATGGAATGGAATGGAATGGAATGGAATGGAATGGAATTTAATGGAATGGAATGGAAAGGAATGGAATGGAATGGAATCAACCCGAGTAGAATGGAATGGGTAGGAATGGAATGGAATGGAAAGGAATGTAATGTAATGGAATGGAATCGAATGGAATCGAATGGAATAGAACGGAATGGAGTGGAATAGAATGGAATCAACCCGAATAGAATGGAACGGAACGGAACGGAACGGAACGGAATGGAATGGAGTGAAATGGAATGGAATCAAATGGAATCGAATGGAACCGAATGGAATGGAATGGAAGGGAATGGAATGCAATGGAATGGAATGGAATGGAATGGAATCAACCCGAGTAGAATGGAATGGACTGGAATGGAATGGAATGGAATGGAATGGAATGGAATGGAATGGAATGGAATGGAATCAACCCGAGTAGAATGGAATGGAATGGAATGGAATGGAATGGAATGGAATGGAATGGAATGGAATTCTATGGAATGGAATTCAATGGAATAGAATATAATGGAATGGAATGGAATGGAATGGAATGAACCCGAGTAGAACGGAATGGAATGGAATGGAATGGAATGGAATGGAATGGAATGGAATGGAATGGAATGGAATGGAATGGAATGGAATGGAATCGAATGGAATCGAATGGAATGGAGTGGAATAGAATGGAATCAACCCGAGTAGAATGGAATGGAATGGAACGGAACGGAACGGAACGGAACGGAACGGAACGGAACGGAATGGAGTGAAATGGAATGGAATCGAATGGAATCGAACGGAACCGAATGGAATGGAAAGAAGGGAACGGAATGGAATGGAATGGAATGGAATGGAATGGAATAAACCCGAGTAGAATGGAATGGATTGGAGTGGAATGGAATGGAATGGAATGGAATGGAATGGAATTCAATAGAATAGAATGGAATGGAATGGAATGGAATGGAATGGAATGGAATGGAATGGAATGGAATCGAATGGAATCAAATGGAATCGAATGGAATGGAGTGGAATAGAATTGAATCAACCCGAATAGAACGGAACGGAACGGAACGGAACGGAATGGAATGGAGTGAAATGGAATGGAATCGAATGGAATCGAAAGGAACCGAATGGAATGGAATGGAAGGGAATGGAATGGAATTGAATGGAATGGAATGGATTGGATTCAACCCGAGTAGAATGGAATGGATTGGAATGGAATGGAATGGAATCAAATGCAATGCAATGGAATGGAATGGAATGGAATGGAATGGAACGGAATGGACCCGAGTAGAACGGAATGGAATGGAATGGAATGGAATGGAATGGAATGGAATGGAATGGAATGAACCGGAGTAGAACGGAATGGAATGGAATGGAATGGAATGGAATGGAATGGAATCGAAAGGAATGGAATGGAATGGAATGGAATGGAATGGAATGGAATGGAATGGAATGGAATGGAATTTAATCGAATGGAATCGAATGGAATGGAATGGAACGGAATGGAATCGAATGGAACGGAAAGGAATGGAATGGAATGGAATGGAATGGAATGGAATGGAATGGAATGGAATGGAATGGAATCGAATGGATTGGAATGGAATGGAATGGAATGGAATGGAATGGAATGGAATGGAATGGAATCAACACGAGTAGAATGGAATGGATTGGAATGGAATGGAATGGAATGGAATGGAATTCAATGGAATAGAATGAAATGGAATGGAATGGAATGGAATGGAATGGAATGGAATGGAATGGAATGGAATGGAATCGAATGGAATCGAATGGAATGGAGTGGAAGAGAATGGAATCAACTCGAGTAGAACGGAATGGAATGGAACGGAATGGAACGGAACGGAACGGAATGGAACGGAACGGAATGGAATGGAGTGAAATGGAATGGAATCGAATGGAATCGAATGGAACCGAATGGAATGGAATGGAACGGAATGGAATGGAATGGACTGGAATGGAATGGAATCAACCCTAGTAGAATGTAATGGATTGGAATGGAATGGAATGGAATGGAATGGAATGGAATGGAATCGAATGGAATCGAATGGAATCGAATGGAATGGAATGGAATTGAATGGAATGGAATGGAATTAACCCGAGTAGAACGGAATGGAATGGAATGGAATGGAATGGAATCGAATGGAATCGAATGGAATCGAATGGAATGAAATGGAATGGAATGGAATGGAATGGAATCAACCCGAGTAGAAGGGAATGGAATGGAATGGAATGGAATGGAATGGAATGAAATGGAATGGAATGGAATTCAATGGAATGGAATGGAATGGAATGGAATTGAATGGAATGGAATGGAATAGAATGGAATTGAATGGAATCGAATGGAATGGAATGGAATAGAATGTAATCAACCCGAGTAGAACGGAATGGAATGGAATGGAATGGAATGGAATGGAATGGAATGAACCGGAGTAGAACGAAATGGAATGGAATGGAATGGAATGGAATGGAATGGAATGGAATCGAAAGGAATGGAATGGAATGGAATGGAATGGAATGGAATGGAATGGAATGGAATTTAATCGAATGGAATCGAATGGAATGGAATGGAACGGAATGGAATCGAATGGAACGGAAAGGAATGGAATGGAATGGAATGGAATGGAATGGAATGGAATGGAATGGAATGGAATGGAATGGAATGGAATGGAATCGAATGGAATGGAATGGAATGGAATGGAATGGAATGGAATGGAATGGAATGGAATCAACACGAGTAGAATGGAATGGATTGGAATGGAATGGAATGGAATGGAATGGAATTCAATGGAATAGAATGAAATGGAATGGAATGGAATGGAATGGAATGGAATGGAATGGAATGGAATCGAATGGAATCGAATGGAATCGAATGGAATGGAGTGGAATAGAATGGAATCAACCCGATTAGAAAGGAATGGAATGGAACGGAACGGAATGGAACGGAACGGAAAGGAGCGTAATGGAGTGAAATGGAATGGAATCGAATGGAATCGAATGGAACCGAATGGAATGGAATGGAAGGGAATGGAATGGAATGGAATGGAATGGAATGGAATGGAATCAACCCGAGTAGAATAGAATGGATTGGAATGGAATGGAATGGAATGGAATGGAATGGAATGGAATGGAATTGAATGGAATCGAATGGTATCGAATGGAATGGAATGGAATCAACCCGAGTAGAAAGGAATGGAAGGGAATGGAATGGAATGGAATGGAATGGAATGGAATGGAATGGAATGGAATGGAATGGAATGGAATTCAATGGAATAGAATGGAATGGAATGGAATGGAATGGAAAGGAATGGAACGGAATGGAATGGAATGGAATGGAATGGAATGGAATCAACCCGAGTAGAACGGAATGGAATGGAATTGAAAGGAATGGAATGGAATGGAATGGAATGGAATATAATGGAATGGAATGGAATCGAATGGAATCGAATGGAATCGAATGGAATCGAATGGAATTGAATGGAATGGAATGGAATGGAATGGAATGGAATGGAATGGAATGGAATCGAATGGAATGGAACGGAACGGAATGGAATGGAATGGAATGGAATGGAATGGAATGGAATTCAATGGAATAGAATGGAATGGAATGAAATGGAATGGAATCAACCCGAGTAGAATGGAATGGATTGTAATGGAATCGAATGGAATGGAATGGAATGGAATGGAATGGAATCGATGGAATCGAATGGAATAGAATGGAATGGAATGGAATGGAATGGAATGGAGTGGAATGGAATGGAATGGAATCAACCCGAGTAGATTGGAATGGATGGGAATGGAATGAAACGGAATGGAATGGAATTCAATGGAAAAAATGAAATGGAAAGGAATGCAATGGAATGGAATGTAATGGAATGGAATCGAATGGAATCGAATGGAATCGAATGGAATGGAGTGGAATAGAATGGAATCAACCCGAGTAGAATGGAATGGAATGGAACGGAACGGAACGGAACGGAACGGAACGGAACGGAATGGAATGGAGTGAAACGGAATGGAATCGAATGGAATCGAAAGGAACCGAATGGAATGGAATGGAAGGGAATGGAATGGAATTGAATGGAATGGAATGGAATGGTATCAACCCGAGTAGAATGGAATGGATTGGAATGGAATGGAATGGAATCGAATGCAATGCAATGGAAAGGAATGGAATGGAATGGAATGGACCCGAGTAGAACGGAATGTAATGGAATGGAATGGAATGGAATGGAATGGAATGGAATGGAATGAACCCGAGTAGAAAGGAATGGAATGGAATGGAATGGAATGGAATGGAATGGAATGGAATGGAATGGAATGAAATGGAATGGAATCGAAAGGAATGGAATGGAATGGAATGGAATGGAATGGAATGGAATGGAATGGAATGGAATTTAATCGAATGGAATCGAATGGAATGGAATGGAACGGAATGGAATCCAATGGAACGGAAAGGAATGGAATGGAATGGAATGGAATGGAATCGAATGGAATGGAATGGAATCGAATGGATTGGAATGGAATGGAATGGAATGGAATGGAATGGAATGGAATGGAATGGAATGGAATCAACCCGAGTAGAATGGAATGGATTGGAATGGAATGGAATGGAATGGAATGGAATTCAATGGAATAGAATGAAATGGAATGGAATGGAATGGAATGGAATGGAATGGAATGGAATCGAATGGAATCGAATGGAATCGAATGGAATGGAGTGGAAGAGAATGGAATCAACTCGAGTAGAACGGAATGGAATGGAACGGAATGGAACGGAACGGAACGGAATGGAACGGAACGGAATGGAATGGAGTGAAATGGAATGGAATCGAATGGAATCGAATGGAACCGAATGGAATGGAATGGAACGGAACGGAATGGAATGGAATGGAATGGAATGGAATCAACCCTAGTAGAAAGTAATGGATTGGAATAGAATGGAATGGAATGGAATAGAATGGAATGGAATGGAATCGAATGGAATCGAAAGGAATCGAATGGAATGGAATGGAATGGAATGGAATGGAATTGAATGGAATCAACCCGAGTAGAACGGAATGGAATGGAATGGAATGGAATGGAATGGAATGGAATGGAATGGAATGGAATGGAATGGAATGGAATTCTATGGAATGGAATGGAATGGAATGGAATGGAATGGAATGGAATCGAATGGAATTGAATGGAAACGAATGGAATGGAATGGAATAGAATGTAATCAACCCGAGTAGAACGGAATGGAATGGAATGGAATGCAATGGAATGGAATGGAATGGCAAGGAATGGAATGGAATTGAGTGGAATGGAAAGGAATGGAATGGAATGGAATGGAATGGAATGGAATGGAATGGAATGGAATCAACACGAGTAGAACGGAATGGAATGGAACGGAATGGAATGGAATGGAATGGAATTCAATGGAATGGAATGGAATCAACCCGAGTAGAACGGAATGGAATGGAATGGAAAGGAATGGAATGGAATGGAATGGAATGGAATGGAATGGAATGGAATTCTATGGAATGGAACGGAATGGAATGGAATGGAATGGAATGGAATGGAATGGAATGGAGTGGAATGGAATGGAATGGAATGGAATGGAATGGAATGGAATTCTATGGAATGGAATGGAATGGAATGGAATGGAATCAACCCGAGTAGAACGGAATGGAATGGAATGGAAAGGAATGGAATGGAATGGAATGGAATGGAATGGAATGGAATGGAATTCCATGGAATGGAACGGAATGGAATGGAATGGAATGGAATGGAATGGAATGGAATGGAGTGGAATGGAATGGAATGGAATGGAATGGAATGGAATGGAGTGGAATGGAATGGAATCGAATGGAATGGAATGGAATGGAATGGAATGGAATGGAATGGAATCAACTCGAGTAGAAAGGAATGGAATGGAATGGAATGGAATGGAATGGAATGGAATGGAATGGAATGGAATGCAATGAAATGGAATGGAATGGAATGGAATCGAATGGAATGGACTGGAATGAAATGGAATGGAATGGAATGGAATGGAATGAACCCGAGTAGAACGGAATGGAATGGAATGGAATGGAATGGAATGGAATGGAATGGAATGGAATTTAATGGAATGGAATGGAAAGGAATGGAATGGAATGGAATCAACCCGAGTAGAATGGAATGGGTAGGAATGGAATGGAATGGAAAGGAATGTAATGTAATGGAATGGAATCGAATGGAATCGAATGGAATAGAACGGAATGGAGTGGAATAGAATGGAATCAACCCGAATAGAATGGAACGGAACGGAACGGAACGGAACGGAATGGAATGGAGTGAAATGGAATGGAATCAAATGGAATCGAATGGAACCGAATGGAATGGAATGGAAGGGAATGGAATGCAATGGAATGGAATGGAATGGAATGGAATCAACCCGAGTAGAATGGAATGGACTGGAATGGAATGGAATGGAATGGAATGGAATGGAATGGAATGGAATGGAATGGAATCAACCCGAGTAGAATGGAATGGAATGGAATGGAATGGAATGGAATGGAATGGAATGGAATGGAATTCTATGGAATGGAATTCAATGGAATAGAATATAATGGAATGGAATGGAATGGAATGGAATGAACCCGAGTAGAACGGAATGGAATGGAATGGAATGGAATGGAATGGAATGGAATGGAATGGAATGGAATGGAATGGAATGGAATGGAATCGAATGGAATCGAATGGAATGGAGTGGAATAGAATGGAATCAACCCGAGTAGAATGGAATGGAATGGAACGGAACGGAACGGAACGGAACGGAACGGAACGGAACGGAATGGAGTGAAATGGAATGGAATCGAATGGAATCGAACGGAACCGAATGGAATGGAAAGAAGGGAACGGAATGGAATGGAATGGAATGGAATGGAATGGAATAAACCCGAGTAGAATGGAATGGATTGGAGTGGAATGGAATGGAATGGAATGGAATGGAATGGAATTCAATAGAATAGAATGGAATGGAATGGAATGGAATGGAATGGAATGGAATGGAATGGAATGGAATCGAATGGAATCAAATGGAATCGAATGGAATGGAGTGGAATAGAATTGAATCAACCCGAATAGAACGGAACGGAACGGAACGGAACGGAATGGAATGGAGTGAAATGGAATGGAATCGAATGGAATCGAAAGGAACCGAATGGAATGGAATGGAAGGGAATGGAATGGAATTGAATGGAATGGAATGGATTGGATTCAACCCGAGTAGAATGGAATGGATTGGAATGGAATGGAATGGAATCAAATGCAATGCAATGGAATGGAATGGAATGGAATGGAATGGAACGGAATGGACCCGAGTAGAACGGAATGGAATGGAATGGAATGGAATGGAATGGAATGGAATGGAATGGAATGAACCGGAGTAGAACGGAATGGAATGGAATGGAATGGAATGGAATGGAATGGAATGGAATCGAAAGGAATGGAATGGAATGGAATGGAATGGAATGGAATGGAATGGAATGGAATGGAATGGAATTTAATCGAATGGAATCGAATGGAATGGAATGGAACGGAATGGAATCGAATGGAACGGAAAGGAATGGAATGGAATGGAATGGAATGGAATGGAATGGAATGGAATGGAATGGAATGGAATCGAATGGATTGGAATGGAATGGAATGGAATGGAATGGAATGGAATGGAATGGAATGGAATCAACACGAGTAGAATGGAATGGATTGGAATGGAATGGAATGGAATGGAATGGAATTCAATGGAATAGAATGAAATGGAATGGAATGGAATGGAATGGAATGGAATGGAATGGAATGGAATGGAATGGAATCGAATGGAATCGAATGGAATGGAGTGGAAGAGAATGGAATCAACTCGAGTAGAACGGAATGGAATGGAACGGAATGGAACGGAACGGAACGGAATGGAACGGAACGGAATGGAATGGAGTGAAATGGAATGGAATCGAATGGAATCGAATGGAACCGAATGGAATGGAATGGAACGGAATGGAATGGAATGGACTGGAATGGAATGGAATCAACCCTAGTAGAATGTAATGGATTGGAATGGAATGGAATGGAATGGAATGGAATGGAATGGAATCGAATGGAATCGAATGGAATCGAATGGAATGGAATGGAATTGAATGGAATGGAATGGAATTAACCCGAGTAGAACGGAATGGAATGGAATGGAATGGAATGGAATCGAATGGAATCGAATGGAATCGAATGGAATGAAATGGAATGGAATGGAATGGAATGGAATCAACCCGAGTAGAAGGGAATGGAATGGAATGGAATGGAATGGAATGGAATGAAATGGAATGGAATGGAATTCAATGGAATGGAATGGAATGGAATGGAATTGAATGGAATGGAATGGAATAGAATGGAATTGAATGGAATCGAATGGAATGGAATGGAATAGAATGTAATCAACCCGAGTAGAACGGAATGGAATGGAATGGAATGGAATGGAATGGAATGGAATGAACCGGAGTAGAACGAAATGGAATGGAATGGAATGGAATGGAATGGAATGGAATGGAATCGAAAGGAATGGAATGGAATGGAATGGAATGGAATGGAATGGAATGGAATGGAATTTAATCGAATGGAATCGAATGGAATGGAATGGAACGGAATGGAATCGAATGGAACGGAAAGGAATGGAATGGAATGGAATGGAATGGAATGGAATGGAATGGAATGGAATGGAATGGAATGGAATGGAATCGAATGGAATGGAATGGAATGGAATGGAATGGAATGGAATGGAATGGAATGGAATCAACACGAGTAGAATGGAATGGATTGGAATGGAATGGAATGGAATGGAATGGAATTCAATGGAATAGAATGAAATGGAATGGAATGGAATGGAATGGAATGGAATGGAATGGAATGGAATCGAATGGAATCGAATGGAATCGAATGGAATGGAGTGGAATAGAATGGAATCAACCCGATTAGAAAGGAATGGAATGGAACGGAACGGAATGGAACGGAACGGAAAGGAGCGTAATGGAGTGAAATGGAATGGAATCGAATGGAATCGAATGGAACCGAATGGAATGGAATGGAAGGGAATGGAATGGAATGGAATGGAATGGAATGGAATGGAATCAACCCGAGTAGAATAGAATGGATTGGAATGGAATGGAATGGAATGGAATGGAATGGAATGGAATGGAATTGAATGGAATCGAATGGTATCGAATGGAATGGAATGGAATCAACCCGAGTAGAAAGGAATGGAAGGGAATGGAATGGAATGGAATGGAATGGAATGGAATGGAATGGAATGGAATGGAATGGAATGGAATTCAATGGAATAGAATGGAATGGAATGGAATGGAATGGAAAGGAATGGAACGGAATGGAATGGAATGGAATGGAATGGAATGGAATCAACCCGAGTAGAACGGAATGGAATGGAATTGAAAGGAATGGAATGGAATGGAATGGAATGGAATATAATGGAATGGAATGGAATCGAATGGAATCGAATGGAATCGAATGGAATCGAATGGAATTGAATGGAATGGAATGGAATGGAATGGAATGGAATGGAATGGAATGGAATCGAATGGAATGGAACGGAACGGAATGGAATGGAATGGAATGGAATGGAATGGAATGGAATTCAATGGAATAGAATGGAATGGAATGAAATGGAATGGAATCAACCCGAGTAGAATGGAATGGATTGTAATGGAATCGAATGGAATGGAATGGAATGGAATGGAATGGAATCGATGGAATCGAATGGAATAGAATGGAATGGAATGGAATGGAATGGAATGGAGTGGAATGGAATGGAATGGAATCAACCCGAGTAGATTGGAATGGATGGGAATGGAATGAAACGGAATGGAATGGAATTCAATGGAAAAAATGAAATGGAAAGGAATGCAATGGAATGGACTGTAATGGAATGGAATCGAATGGAATCGAATGGAATCGAATGGAATGGAGTGGAATAGAATGGAATCAACCCGAGTAGAATGGAATGGAATGGAACGGAACGGAACGGAACGGAACGGAACGGAACGGAATGGAATGGAGTGAAACGGAATGGAATCGAATGGAATCGAAAGGAACCGAATGGAATGGAATGGAAGGGAATGGAATGGAATTGAATGGAATGGAATGGAATGGTATCAACCCGAGTAGAATGGAATGGATTGGAATGGAATGGAATGGAATCGAATGCAATGCAATGGAAAGGAATGGAATGGAATGGAATGGACCCGAGTAGAACGGAATGTAATGGAATGGAATGGAATGGAATGGAATGGAATGGAATGGAATGAACCCGAGTAGAAAGGAATGGAATGGAATGGAATGGAATGGAATGGAATGGAATGGAATGGAATGGAATGAAATGGAATGGAATCGAAAGGAATGGAATGGAATGGAATGGAATGGAATGGAATGGAATGGAATGGAATGGAATGGAATTTAATCGAATGGAATCGAATGGAATGGAATGGAACGGAATGGAATCCAATGGAACGGAAAGGAATGGAATGGAATGGAATGGAATGGAATCGAATGGAATGGAATGGAATCGAATGGATTGGAATGGAATGGAATGGAATGGAATGGAATGGAATGGAATGGAATGGAATGGAATCAACCCGAGTAGAATGGAATGGATTGGAATGGAATGGAATGGAATGGAATGGAATTCAATGGAATAGAATGAAATGGAATGGAATGGAATGGAATGGAATGGAATGGAATGGAATCGAATGGAATCGAATGGAATCGAATGGAATGGAGTGGAAGAGAATGGAATCAACTCGAGTAGAACGGAATGGAATGGAACGGAATGGAACGGAACGGAACGGAATGGAACGGAACGGAATGGAATGGAGTGAAATGGAATGGAATCGAATGGAATCGAATGGAACCGAATGGAATGGAATGGAACGGAACGGAATGGAATGGAATGGAATGGAATGGAATCAACCCTAGTAGAAAGTAATGGATTGGAATAGAATGGAATGGAATGGAATAGAATGGAATGGAATGGAATCGAATGGAATCGAAAGGAATCGAATGGAATGGAATGGAATGGAATGGAATGGAATTGAATGGAATCAACCCGAGTAGAACGGAATGGAATGGAATGGAATGGAATGGAATGGAATGGAATGGAATGGAATGGAATGGAATGGAATGGAATTCTATGGAATGGAATGGAATGGAATGGAATGGAATGGAATGGAATCGAATGGAATTGAATGGAAACGAATGGAATGGAATGGAATAGAATGTAATCAACCCGAGTAGAACGGAATGGAATGGAATGGAATGCAATGGAATGGAATGGAATGGCAAGGAATGGAATGGAATTGAGTGGAATGGAAAGGAATGGAATGGAATGGAATGGAATGGAATGGAATGGAATGGAATGGAATCAACACGAGTAGAACGGAATGGAATGGAACGGAATGGAATGGAATGGAATGGAATTCAATGGAATGGAATGGAATCAACCCGAGTAGAACGGAATGGAATGGAATGGAAAGGAATGGAATGGAATGGAATGGAATGGAATGGAATGGAATGGAATTCTATGGAATGGAACGGAATGGAATGGAATGGAATGGAATGGAATGGAATGGAATGGAGTGGAATGGAATGGAATGGAATAGAATGGAATGGAATGGAATGGAATGGAATTCAATGGAATGGAATGGAATGGAATGGAATGGAATGGAATCAACCCGAGTAGAACGGAATGGAATGGAATGGAATGGAATGGAATGGAATCGAATGGAATGGAACGGAATGGAATGGAATGGAATGGAATGGAATGGAATTCAATGGAATAGAATGGAATGGAATGAAATGGAATGGAATCAACCCGAGTAGAATGGAATGGATTGTAATGGAATCGAATGGAATGGAATGGAATGGAATGGAATGGAATCGAATGGAATGGAATGGAATGGAATGGAATGGAATGGAATGGAATGGAATGGAAAGGAATGGAATGGAATGGAATGGAATGGAATCAACCCGAGTAGATTGGAATGGATGGGAATGGAATGAAATGGAATGGAATGGAATTCAATGGAAAAAATGGAATGGAATGGAATGGAATGGAATGTAATGAAATGGAATCGAATGGAATCGAATGGAATCGAATGGAATGGAGTGGAATAGAATGGAATCAACCCGAGTAGAATGGAATGGAATGGAACGGAACGGAATGGAACGGAACGGAACGGAACGGAACGGAATGGAATGGAGTGAAATGGAATGGAATCGAATGGAATCGAAAGGAACCGAATGGAATGGAATGGAAGGGAATGGAATGGAATTGAATGGAATGGAATGGAATGGAATCAACCCGAGTAGAATGGAATGGATTGGAATGGAATGGAATGGAATGGAATCGAATGCAATGCAATGGAAAAGAATGGAATGGAATGGAATGGAATGGACCCGAGTAGAACGGAATGTAATGTAATGGAATGGAATGGAATGGAATGGAATGAACCCGAGTAGAACGGAATGGAATGGAAAGGAATGGAATGGAATGAAATGGAATGGAATCGAAAGGAATGGAATGGAATGGAATGGAATGGAATGGAATGGAATGGAATGGAATTTAATCGAATGGAATCGAATGGAATGGAATAGAACGGAATGGAATCCAATGGAACAGAAAGGAATGGAATGGAATGGAATGGAATGGAATGGAATGGAATGGAATGGAATGGAATCGAATGGATTGGAATGGAATGGAATGGAATGGAATGGAATGGAATGGAATGGAATGGAATCAACCCGAGTAGAATGGAATGGATTGGAATGCAATGGAATGGAATGGAATGGAATGGAATGGAACGGAATGGACCCGAGTAGAACGGAATGGAATGGAATGGAATGGAATGGAATGGAATGGAATGGAATGGAATGCAATGAACCGGAGTAGAACGGAATGGAATGGAATGGAATGGAATGGAATGGAATGGAATCGAAAGGAATGGAATGGAATGGAATGGAATGGAATGGAATGGAATTTAATCGAATGGAATCGAATGGAATGGAATAGAACGGAATGGAATCGAATGGAACGGAAAGGAATGGAATGGAATGGAATGGAATGGAATGGAATGGAATGGAATGGAATGGAATGGAATGGAATCGAATGGATTGGAATGGAATGGAATGGAATGGAATGGAATGGAATGGAATGGAATGGAATGGAATGGAATCAACACGAGTAGAATGGAATGGATTGGAATGGAATGGAATGGAATGGAATGGAATTCAATGGAATAGAATGAAATGGAATGGAATGGAATGGAATGGAATGGAATGGAATGGAATGGAATCGAATGGAATCGAATGGAATCGAATGGAATGGAGTGGAAGAGAATGGAATCAACTCGAGTAGAACGGAATGGAATGGAACGGAATGGAACGGAACGGAACGGAATGGAACTGAACGGAATGGAATGGAGTGAAATGGAATGGAATCGAATGGAATCGAATGGAGCCGAATGGAATGGAATGGAACGGAATGGAATGGAATGGACTGGAATGGAATGGAATCAAACCTAGTAGAATGTAATGGATTGGAATGGAATGGAATGGAATGGAATGGAATGGAATCGAATGGAATCGAATGGAATCGAATGGAATGGAATGGAATGGAATGGAATGGAATGGAATTAACCCGAGTAGAACGGAATGGAATGGAATGGAATGGAATCGAATGGAATCGAATGGAATGGAATGGAATGGAATGGAATGGAATGGAATGGAATGGAATCAACCCGAGTAGAAGGGAATGGAATGGAATGGAATGGAATGGAATGGAATGGAATGGAATGGAATTCAATGGAATGGAATGGAATGGAATGGAATGGAATGGAATCGAATGGAATTGAATGGAATCGAATGGAATTGAATGGAATAGAATGTAATCAACCCGAGTAGAACGGAATGGAATGGAATGGAATGGAATGGAATGGAATGGAATCGAATGGAATCGAATGGAATGGAATGGAATGGAATGGAATGGAATGGAATCAACCCGAGTAGAAGGGAATGGAATGGAATGGAATGGAATGGAATGGAATGGAATGGAATGGAATGGAATGGAATTCAATGGAATGGAATGGAATGGAATGGAATGGAATGGAATCGAATGGAATGGAATGGAATGGAATCGAATGGAATTGAATGGAATCGAATGGAATGGAATGGAATAGAATGTAATCAACCCGAGTAGAACGGAATGGAATGGAATGGAATGGAATGGAATGGAATGGAATGGAATGGAATGGAATGGAATGGAATGGAATTGAGTGGAATGGAATGGAATGGAATGGAATGGAATCGAATGGAATGGAATGGAATGGAATGGAATGGAATGGAATGGAATCAACACGAGTAGATCGGAATGGAATGGAATGGAATGGAATGGAATGGAATGGAATGGAATGGAATGGAATGGAATGGAATGGAATGTAATGGAATGGAATGGAATGGAATGGAATGGAATTCTATGGAATGGAATGGAATGGAATGGAATGGAATCAACCCGAGTAGAACGGAATGGAATGGAATGGAAAGGAATGGAATGGAATGGAATGGAATGGAATGGAATGGAATGGAATTCCATGGAATGGAACGGAATGGAATGGAATGGAATGGAATGGAATGGAATGGAATGGAGTGGAATGGAGTGGAATGGAATGGAATGGAATGGAATGGAATGGAATGGAGTGGAATGGAATGGAATCGAATGGAATGGAATGGAATGGAATGGAATGGAATGGAATGGAATCAACTCGAGTAGAAAGGAATGGAATGGAATGGAATGGAATGGAATGGAATGGAATGGAATGGAATGCAATGAAATGGAATGGAATGGAATGGAATCGAATGGAATGGACTGGAATGAAATGGAATGGAATGGAATGGAATGGAATGAACCCGAGTAGAACGGAATGGAATGGAATGGAATGGAATGGAATGGAATGGAATGGAATGGAATTTAATGGAATGGAATGGAAAGGAATGGAATGGAATGGAATCAACCCGAGTAGAATGGAATGGGTAGGAATGGAATGGAATGGAAAGGAATGTAATGTAATGGAATGGAATCGAATGGAATCGAATGGAATAGAACGGAATGGAGTGGAATAGAATGGAATCAACCCGAATAGAATGGAACGGAACGGAACGGAACGGAACGGAATGGAATGGAGTGAAATGGAATGGAATCAAATGGAATCGAATGGAACCGAATGGAATGGAATGGAAGGGAATGGAATGCAATGGAATGGAATGGAATGGAATGGAATCAACCCGAGTAGAATGGAATGGACTGGAATGGAATGGAATGGAATGGAATGGAATGGAATGGAATGGAATGGAATGGAATCAACCCGAGTAGAATGGAATGGAATGGAATGGAATGGAATGGAATGGAATGGAATGGAATGGAATTCTATGGAATGGAATTCAATGGAATAGAATATAATGGAATGGAATGGAATGGAATGGAATGAACCCGAGTAGAACGGAATGGAATGGAATGGAATGGAATGGAATGGAATGGAATGGAATGGAATGGAATGGAATGGAATGGAATCGAATGGAATCGAATGGAATGGAGTGGAATAGAATGGAATCAACCCGAGTAGAATGGAATGGAATGGAACGGAACGGAACGGAACGGAACGGAACGGAACGGAATGGAGTGAAATGGAATGGAATCGAATGGAATCGAACGGAACCGAATGGAATGGAAAGAAGGGAACGGAATGGAATGGAATGGAATGGAATGGAATGGAATAAACCCGAGTAGAATGGAATGGATTGGAGTGGAATGGAATGGAATGGAATGGAATGGAATGGAATTCAATAGAATAGAATGGAATGGAATGGAATGGAATGGAATGGAATGGAATGGAATGGAATGGAATCGAATGGAATCAAATGGAATCGAATGGAATGGAGTGGAATAGAATTGAATCAACCCGAATAGAACGGAACGGAACGGAACGGAACGGAATGGAATGGAGTGAAATGGAATGGAATCGAATGGAATCGAAAGGAACCGAATGGAATGGAATGGAAGGGAATGGAATGGAATTGAATGGAATGGAATGGATTGGATTCAACCCGAGTAGAATGGAATGGATTGGAATGGAATGGAATGGAATCAAATGCAATGCAATGGAATGGAATGGAATGGAATGGAATGGAACGGAATGGACCCGAGTAGAACGGAATGGAATGGAATGGAATGGAATGGAATGGAATGGAATGGAATGGAATGAACCGGAGTAGAACGGAATGGAATGGAATGGAATGGAATGGAATGGAATGGAATCGAAAGGAATGGAATGGAATGGAATGGAATGGAATGGAATGGAATGGAATGGAATGGAATGGAATTTAATCGAATGGAATCGAATGGAATGGAATGGAACGGAATGGAATCGAATGGAACGGAAAGGAATGGAATGGAATGGAATGGAATGGAATGGAATGGAATGGAATGGAATGGAATGGAATCGAATGGATTGGAATGGAATGGAATGGAATGGAATGGAATGGAATGGAATGGAATGGAATCAACACGAGTAGAATGGAATGGATTGGAATGGAATGGAATGGAATGGAATGGAATTCAATGGAATAGAATGAAATGGAATGGAATGGAATGGAATGGAATGGAATGGAATGGAATGGAATGGAATGGAATCGAATGGAATCGAATGGAATGGAGTGGAAGAGAATGGAATCAACTCGAGTAGAACGGAATGGAATGGAACGGAATGGAACGGAACGGAACGGAATGGAACGGAACGGAATGGAATGGAGTGAAATGGAATGGAATCGAATGGAATCGAATGGAACAGAATGGAATGGAATGGAACGGAATGGAATGGAATGGACTGGAATGGAATGGAATCAACCCTAGTAGAATGTAATGGATTGGAATGGAATGGAATGGAATGGAATGGAATGGAATGGAATCGAATGGAATCGAATGGAATCGAATGGAATGGAATGGAATTGAATGGAATGGAATGGAATTAACCCGAGTAGAACGGAATGGAATGGAATGGAATGGAATGGAATCGAATGGAATCGAATGGAATCGAATGGAATGAAATGGAATGGAATGGAATGGAATGGAATCAACCCGAGTAGAAGGGAATGGAATGGAATGGAATGGAATGGAATGGAATGGAATGGAATGGAATGGAATTCAATGGAATGGAATGGAATGGAATGGAATTGAATGGAATGGAATAGAATGGAATTGAATGGAATCGAATGGAATGGAATGGAATAGAATGTAATCAACCCGAGTAGAACGGAATGGAATGGAATGGAATGGAATGGAATGGAATGGAATGAACCGGAGTAGAACGAAATGGAATGGAATGGAATGGAATGGAATGGAATGGAATGGAATCGAAAGGAATGGAATGGAATGGAATGGAATGGAATGGAATGCAATGGAATGGAATGGAATTTAATCGAATGGAATCGAATGGAATGGAATGGAACGGAATGGAATCGAATGGAACGGAAAGGAATGGAATGGAATGGAATGGAATGGAATGGAATGGAATGGAATGGAATGGAATGGAATGGAATCGAATGGAATGGAATGGAATGGAATGGAATGGAATGGAATGGAATGGAATGGAATCAACACGAGTAGAATGGAATGGATTGGAATGGAATGGAATGGAATGGAATGGAATTCAATGGAATAGAATGAAATGGAATGGAATGGAATGGAATGGAATGGAATGGAATGGAATGGAATCGAATGGAATCGAATGGAATCGAATGGAATGGAGTGGAAGAGAATGGAATCAACTCGAGTAGAACGGAATGGAATGGAACGGAATGGAACGGAACGGAACGGAATGGAACGGAACGGAATGGAATGGAGTGAAATGGAATGGAATCGAATGGAATCGAATGGAACCGAATGGAATGGAATGGAACGGAATGGAATGGAATGGACTGGAATGGAATGGAATCAACCCTAGTAGAATGTAATGGATTGGAATGGAATGGAATGGAATGGAATGGAATGGAATGGAATGGAATCGAATGGAATCGAATGGAATCGAATGGAATGGAATGGAATTGAATGGAATGGAATGGAATAAACCCGAGTAGAACGGAATGGAATGGAATGGAATGGAATGGAATCGAATGGAATCGAATGGAATCGAATGGAATGGAATGGAATGGAATGGAATGGAATGGAATGGAATGGAATGGAATCAACCCGAGTAGAAGGGAATGGAATGGAATGGAATGGAATGGAATGGAATGGAATGGAATGGAATGGAATGGAATTCAATGGAATGGAATGGAATGGAATGGAATTGAATGGAATGGAATGGAATCGAATGGAATTGAATGGAATCGAATGGAATGGAATGGAATAGAATGTAATCAACCCGAGTAGAACGGAATGGAATGGAATGGAATGGAATGGAATGGAATCGAATGGAATCGAATGGAATGGAATGGAATGGAATGGAATGGAATGGAATGGAATGGAATGCAATGCAATGGAATGGAATGGAATGGAATCGAATGGAATGGACTGGAATGAAATGGAATGGAATGGAATGGAATGGAATGGAATGGAATGGAATGGAATCAACCCGAGTAGAATGGAATGGATTGGAATGGAATGGAATGGAATGGAATCGAATGGAATGGAATGGAATGGAATGGAATGGAATCAACCCGAGTAGAATGGAATGGATAGGAATGGAATGGAATGGAATGGAACGTAATTCAATAGAATAGAATGGAAGGGAATGGAAAGGAATGGAATGGAATGGAATGGAATGGAATGGAATGGAATCGAATGGAATCGAATGGGATTGAATGGAATGGAGTGGAATAGAATGGAATCAACCCGAATAGAACGGAACGGAACGGAACGGAACGGAACGGAACGGAATGGAACGGAGTGAAATGGAATGGAATCAAATGGAATCGAATGGAACCGAATGGAATGGAATGGAAGGGAATGGAATGCAATGGAATGGAATGGAATGGAATGGAATCAACCCGAGTAGAATGGAATGGACTGGAATGGAATGGAATGGAATGGAATGGAATGGAATGGAATGGAATGGAATCAACCCGAGTAGAACGGAATGGAATGGAATGGAATGGAATGGAATGGAATGGAATCAACCCGAGTAGAACGGAATGGAATGGAATGGAATGGAATGGAATGGAATGGAAAGGAATGGAATGGAATGAACCCAAGTAGAACGGAATGGAATGGAATGGAATGGAATGGAATGGAGTGGAGTGGAATGGAATGGAATGGAATGGAATGGAATTCAATGGAATAGAATGGAATGGAATGGAATGGAATGGAATCACCTCGAGTAGAAAGGAATGGAATGGAATGGAAAGGAATGGAATGGAATGGAATGGAATGGAATGGAATGGAATTGAATGCAACGCAATGGAATGGAATGGAATGGAATCGAATGGAATGGACTGGAATGAAATGGAATGGAATGGAATGGAATGGAATGGAATGGAATGGAATGGAATCAACCCGAGTAGAATGGAATGGATTGGAATGGAATGGAATGGAATGGAATCGAATGGAATGGAATGGAATGGAATGGAATGGAATCAACCCGAGTAGAATGGAATGGATAGGAATGGAATGGAATGGAATGGAACGTAATTCAATAGAATAGAATGGAAGGGAATGGAAAGGAATGGAATGGAATGGAATGGAATGGAATGGAATGCAATCGAATGGAATCGAATGGGATTGAATGGAATGGAGTGGAATAGAATGGAATCAACCCGAATAGAACGGAACGGAACGGAACGGAACGGAACGGAACGGAATGGAACGGAGTGAAATGGAATGGAATCAAAAGGAATCGAATGGAACCGAATGGAATGGAATGGAAGGGAATGGAATGCAATGGAATGGAATGGAATGGAATGGAATGGAATGGAATGGAATTGAATCAACCCGAGTAGAACGGAATGGAATGGAATGGAATGGAATGGAATGGAATGGAATGGAATGGAATGGAATCAACCCGAGTAGAACGGAATGGAATGGAATGGAATGGAATGGAATTCAATGGAATGGAATTCTATGGAATGGAATTCAATGGAATAGAATGGAATGGAATGGAATGGAATGGAATGGAATGAACCCGAGTAGAACGGAATGGAATGGAATGGAATTGAATGGAATGGAATGGAATGGAATGGAATGGAATCGAACGGAATCGAATGGAATGGAATGGAATGGAATGGAATGGAATGGAATGGAATGGAATGGAATGGAATCGAATCGAATGGAATCGAATGGAATGGAATGGAATGGAATGGAATGGAATGGAATGGAATGGAATCGAATCGAATGGAATCGAATGGAATCGAATGGAATCGAATGGAATGGAATGGAATGGAACGGAATGGAATGGAATCAACCCGAGTAGAACGGAATGGAATGGAAAGTAATGGAATGGAATGGAATGGAATGGAATGGAATGGAATGGAATGGAATGGAATGGAATGGAATTCCATGGAATGGAATGGAATGGAATGGAATGGAATGGAATGGAAAGGAATGGAATAGAATGGAAATGAATGGAATCGAATGGAATGGAATGGAATAGAATGGAATCAACTCGAGTAGAAAGGAATGGAATGGAATGGAATGGAATGGAATGGAATGGAATGGAATGCAATGAAATGGAATGGAATGGAATGGAATCGAATGGAATGGACTGGAATGAAATGTAATGTAATGTAATGGAATGGAATGGAATGGAATGGAATGGAATGGAATGGAATGGAATCAACCCGAGTAGAATGGAATGGATTGGAATGGAATGGAATGGAATGGAATCGAATGGAATGGAATGGAATCGAATGGAATGGAAAGGAATGGAATGGACGCGAGTAGAATGGAATGGAATGGAATGGAATGGAATGGAATGGAATTGAATGGAATGGAATGAACCCGAGTAGAACGGAATGGAATGGAATGGAATGGAATGGAATGGAATGGAATTTAATGGAATGGAATGGAAAGGAATGGAATGGAATGGAATCAACCCGAGTAGAATGGAATGGGTAGGAATGGAATGGAATGGAATGGAATGGAATTCAATAGAATAGAATGGAAGGGAATGGAAAGGAATGGAAAGGAATGGAATGGAATGGAATCGAATGGAATCGAATGGAATCGAATGGAATGGAGTGGAATAGAATGGAATCAACCCGAATAGAATGGAACGGAACGGAACGGAACGGAACGGAACGGAATGGAATGGAGTGAAATGGAATGGAATCAAATGGAATCGAATGTAACCGAATGGAATGGAATGGAAGGGAATGGAATGCAATGGAATGGAATGGAATGGAATGGAATCAACCCGAGTAGAATGGAATGGACTGGAATGGAATGGAATGGAATGGAATGGAATGGAATGGAATGGAATCAACCCGAGTAGAACGGAATGGAATGGAATGGAATGGAATGGAATGGAATGGAATGGAATCAACCCGAGTAGAACGGAATGGAATGGAATGGAATGGAATGGAATGGAATGGAATGGAATGGAATGGAATGGAATTCAATGGAATAGAATGGAATGGAATGGAATGGAATGGAATGGAATGAACCCGAGTAGAACGGAATGGAATGGAATGGAATTGAATGGAATGGAATGGAATGGAATGGAATGGAATCGACTGGAATCGAATGGAATGCAATGGAATAGAATGGAATGGAATGGAATGGAATGGAATGGAATGGAATGGAATGGAATCGAATGGAATCGAATGGAATCGAATGGAATGGAATGGAATGGAATGGAATGGAATGGAATGGAATGGAATGGAATGGAATGGAAAGGAATGGAATCAACCCGAGTAGATTGGATTGGATTGGAATGGAATGGAATGGAATGGAATGGAATTCAATGGAAAAAATGAAATGGAATGGAATGGAATGGAATGGAATGGAATGGAATGGAATCGAATGGAATCGAATGGAATGGAATGAAATCGAATGGAATCGAATGGAATGGAATGGAATCGAATGGAATCGAATGGAATGGAATGGAATGGAATGGAATGGAATGGAATGGAATGGAATGGAATGGAATGGAATCAACCCGAGTAGATTGGAATGGATTGGAATGGAATGGAATGGAATGGAATGGAATGGAATTCAATGGAAAAAATGAAATGGAATGGAATGGAATGGAATGGAATGGAATGGAATGGAATCGAATGGAATTGAATGGAATCGAATGGAATGGAGTGGAATAGAATGGAATCAACCCGAGTAGAACGGAATGGAATGGAACGGAACGGAACGGAACAGAACGGAACGGAACGGAACCGAATGGAATGGAGTGAAATGGAATGGAATCGAATGGAATCGAATGGCACCGAATGCAATGGAAAGAAGGAAATGGAATGGAATGGAATGGAATGGAATGGAATGGAATCAACCCGAGTAGAATGGAATGGATTGGAATGGAATAGAATGGAGTGGAATGGAATGGAATTCAATAGAATAGAATGGAATGGAATGGAATGGAATGGAATGGAATGGAATGGAATCGAATGGAATCGATTGGAATCGAATGGAATGGAGTGGAATAGAATGGAATCAACCTGAATTGAACGGAACGGAACGGAACGGAACGGAACGGAATGGAATTGAGTGAAATGGAATGGAATCGAATGGAATCGAAAGGAACCGAATGGAATGGAATGGAAGGGAATGGAATGGAATGGAATGGAATGGAATGGAATCAACCCGAGTAGAATGGAATGGATTGGAATGGAATGGAATGGAATGGAATGGAATGGAATGGAATAGAATGGAATGCAATGGAATGGAATGGAATGGAATGGAATGGAATGGAATAGAATGGAATGCAATGGAATGGAATGGAATGGAATGGAATGGAATGGAATGGAATGGAATGGAATTCAATGGAATAGAATGGAATGGAATGGAATGGAATGGAATGAACCCGAGCTGAACGGAATGGAATGGAATGGGATGGAATGGAATGGAATGGAATGGAATGGAATGGAATGGAATCAACCCGAGTAGAATGGAGTGGATTGGAATGGAATGGAATGGAATGGAATGGAATTCAATGGAATAGAATGAAATGGAATGGAATGGAATTGAATGGAATGGAATGGAATAGAATGGAATCGGATGGAACGGAGTGGAATGGAATGGAATGGAATGGAATGGAATGGAATTGAATCGAATGGAATGGAATGGAATGGAATGGAATGGAATGGAATGGAATCAACCCGAGTAGAACGGAATGGATTGGAATGGAAAGGAATGGAATGGAATGGAATGGAATGAATGGAATGGAATGGAATGGAATGGAATCGAATGGAATCGAATGGAATCGAATGGAATGGAACGGAATGGAATGGAATGGAATGGAATGGAATGGAATGGAATGGAATGGAATGGAATGGAATCGAATGGAATGGAATGGAAAGGAATGGAATGGAATGGAATGGAATGGAATGGAATGGAATGGAATGGAATCAAACCGAGTAGAACGGAATGGAATGGAATGGAATGGAATGGAATGGAATGGAATGGAATGGAATGGAATGGAATTCAATGGAATATAATGGAATGGAATGGAATGGAATGGAATGGAATTCAATGGAATATAATGGAATGGAATGGAATGGAATGGAATGGAATGGAATTGAATGGAAAGGAATGGAATGGAATGGAATGGAATGGATTGGAATGGAATCAACACGAGTAGAACGGAATGGAATGGAATGGAAAGGAATGGAATGGAATGTAATGTAATGTAATGTAATGTAATGTAATGTAATGTAATGTAATGTAATGGAATCGAATGGAATCGAATGGAATCGAATGGAATGGAATGGAATGGAATGGAATCGAATGGAATGGAACGGAATGGAATGGAATGGAATGGAATGGAATGGAATGGAATTCAATGGAATAGAATGGAATGGAATGAAATGGAATGGAATCAACCCGAGAAGAATGGAATGGATTGTAATGGAATGGAATGGAATGGAATGGAATGGAATGGAATGGAATGTAATCGAATGGAATGGAATGGAATGGAATGGAATGGAATGGAATGGAATGGAATGGAATCAACCCGAGTAGAACGGAATGGAATGGAATGGAATGGAATGGAAAGGAATGGAATGGAATGGAATGGAATTCAATGGAATGGAATGGAATGGAATGGAAGGGAATGGAATTTAATCGAATGGAATCGAATGGAATGGAATGGAACGGAATGGAATCCAATGGAACGGAAAGGAATGGAATGGAATGGAATGGAATGGAATCGAATGGAATGGAATGGAATCGAATGGATTGGAATGGAATGGAATGGAATGGAATGGAATGGAATGGAATGGAATGGAATGGAATGGAATCAACCCGAGTAGAATGGAATGGATTGGAATGGAATGGAATGGAATGGAATGGAATTCAATGGAATAGAATGAAATGGAATGGAATGGAATGGAATGGAATGGAATGGAATGGAATCGAATGGAATCGAATGGAATCGAATGGAATGGAGTGGAAGAGAATGGAATCAACTCGAGTAGAACGGAATGGAATGGAACGGAATGGAACGGAATGGAATGGAATGGAACGGAACGGAACGGAATGGAACGGAATGGAATGGAATGGAGTGAAATGGAATGGAATCGAATGGAATCGAATGGAACCGAATGGAATGGAATGGAACGGAACGGAATGGAATTGAATGGAATGGAATGGAATCAACCCTAGTAGAAAGTAATGGATTGGAATGGAATGGAATGGAATGGAATAGAATGGAATGGAATGGAATCGAATGGAATCGAAAGGAATCGAATGGAATGGAATGGAATGGAATGGAATGGAATTGAATGGAATCAACCCGAGTAGAATGGAATGGAATGGAATGGAATGTAATGGAATGGAATGGAATGGAATGGAATGGAATGGAATGGAATTCTATGGAATGGAATGGAATGGAATGGAATGGAATGGAATGGAATGGAATGGAATGGAATGGAATCGAATGGAATTGAATGGAAACGAATGGAATGGAATGGAATAGAATGTAATCAACCCGAGTAGAACGGAATGGAATGGAATGGAATGGAATGGAATGGAATGGAATGGAATGGAATGCAATGAAATGGAATGGAATGGAATTGAATCGAATAGAATGGACTGGAATGAAATGGAACGGAATGGAATGGAATGGAATGGAATGGAATGGAATGGAATGGAATGGAATGGAATCAACCCGAGTAGAATGGAATGGATTGGAATGGAATGGAATGGAATGGAATCGAATGGAATGGAATGGGATCGAATGGAATGGAAAGGAATGGAATGGACGCGAGAAGAACGGAATGGAATGGAATGGAATGGAATGGAATGGAATGGAATGGAATGGAATGGAATGGAATGGAATGGATTGGAATGAACCCGAGTAGAACGGAATGGAATGGAATGGAATGGAATGGAATGGAGTGGAGTGGAATGGAATGGAATGGAATGGAATGGAATGGAATTCAATGGAATAGAATTGTATGGAATGGAATGGAATGGAATCACCTCGAGTAGAAAGGAATGGAATGGAATGGAAAGGAATGGAATGGAATGGAATGGAATGGAATGGAATGGAATGCAATGCAATGGAATGGAATGGAATGGAATCGAATGGAATGGACTGGAATGAAATGGAATGGAATGGAATGGAATGGAATGGAATGGAATGGAATGGAATGGAATCAACCCGAGTAGAATGGAATGGATTGGAATGGAATGGAATGGAATGGAATCGAATGGAATGGAATGGAATGGAATGGAATGGAATGGAATGGAATGGAATCAACCCGAGTAGAATGGAATGGAATGGAATGGAATGGAATGGAATGGAATGGAATGGAATGGAATGGAATGGAATGGAATGGAATTCCATGGAATGGAATGGAATGGAATGGAATGGAATGGAATGGAAAGGAATGGAATAGAATGGAATTGAATGGAATCGAATGGAATGGAATGGAATAGAATGGAATCAACTCGAGTAGAAAGGAATGGAATGGAATGGAATGGAATGGAATGGAATGGAATGGAATGCAATGAAATGGAATGGAATGGAATGGAATCGAATGGAATGGACTGGAATGAAATGTAATGGAATGGAATGGAATGGAATGGAATGGAATGGAATGGAATGGAATGGAATGGAATGGAATCAACCCGAGTAGAATGGAATGGATTGGAATGGAATGGAATGGAATGGAATCGAATGGAATGGAATGGAATCGAATGGAATGGAAAGGAATGGAATGGACGCGAGTAGAATGGAATGGAATGGAATGGAATGGAATGGAATGGAATGGAATGGAATGGAATGGAATGAACCCGAGTAGAACGGAATGGAATGGAATGGAATGGAATGGAATGGACTGGAATTTAATGGAATGGAATGGAAAGGAATGGAATGGAATGGAATCAACCCGAGTAGAATGGAATGGGTAGGAATGGAATGGAATGGAATGGAATGTAATTCAATAGAATAGAATGGAAGGGAATGGAAAGGAATGGAAAGGAATGGAATGGAATGGAATCGAATGGAATCGAATGGAATCGAATGGAATGGAGTGGAATAGAATGGAATCAACCCGAATAGAACGGAACGGAACGGAACGGAACGGAACGGAACGGAATGGAATGGAGTGAAATGGAATGGAATCAAATGGAATCGAATGGAACCGAATGGAATGGAATGGAAGGGAATGGAATGCAATGGAATGGAATGGAATGGAATGGAATCAACCCGAGTAGAATGGAATGGACTGGAATGGACTGGAATGGAATGGAATGGAATGGAATGGAATGGAATGGAATCAACCCGAGTAGAACGGAATGGAATGGAATGGAATGGAATGGAATGGAATGGAATGGAATGGAATCAACCCGAGTAGAACGGAATGGAATGGAATGGAATGGAATGGAATGGAATGGAATGGAATGGAATGGAATTGAATGGAATGGAATGGAATGGAATGGAATGGAATCGACTGGAATCGAATGGAATGCAATGGAATAGAATGGAATGGAATGGAATGGAATGGAATGGAATGGAATGGAATGGAATCGAATGGAATCGAATGGAATCGAATGGAATCGAATGGAATGGAAAGGAATCGAATGGAATGGAATGGAATGGAATGGAATGGAATGGAATGGAATGGAATCAACCCGAGTAGATTGGAATGGATTGGAATGGAATGGAATGGAATGGAATGGAATGGAATTCAATGGAAAAAATGAAATGGAATGGAATGGAATGGAATGGAATGGAATGGAATCGAATGGAATCGAATGGAATCGAATGAAATGGAGTGGAATAGAATGGAATCAACCCGAGTAGAACGGAATGGAATGGAACGGAACGGAACGGAACAGAACGGAACGGAACGGAACCGAATGGAATTGAGTGAAATGGAATGGAATCGAATGGAATCGAATGGCACCGAATGCAATGGAAAGAAGGAAATGGAATGGAATGGAATGGAATGGAATGGAATGGAATCAACCCGAGTAGAATGGAATGGATTGGAATGGAATGGAATGGAGTGGAATGGAATGGAATTCAATAGAATAGAATGGAATGGAATGGAATGGAATGGAATGGTATGGAATGGAATGGAATGGAATGGAATGGAATGGAATCGAATGGAATCGAATGGAATCGAATGGAATGGAGTGGAATAGAATGGAATCAACCTGAATTGAACGGAACGGAACGGAACGGAACGGAACGGAATGGAATTGAGTGAAATGGAATGGAATCGAATGGAATCGAAAGGAACCGAATGGAATGGAATGGAAGGGAATGGAATGGAATGGAATGGAATGGAATGGAATCAACCCGAGTAGAATGGAATGGATTGGAATGGAATGGAATGGAATGGAATGGAATGGAATGGAAAAGAATGGAATGCAATGGAATGGAATGGAATGGAATGGAATGGAATGGAATGGAATGGAATGGAATTCCATGGAATAGAATGGAATGGAATGGAATGGAATGGAATGAACCCGAGCTGAACGGAATGGAATGGAATGGGATGGAATGGAATGGAATGGAATGGAATGGAATGGAATGGAATGGAATGGAATGGAATGGAAATGATTCGAATGGAATGGAATGGAATGGAATGGAATGGAATGGTTTCGAAAGGAATGGAATGGAATGGAATGCAATGGAATGGAATGGAATGGAATGGTATGGAATGGAATGGAATGGAATGGAATGGAATCAACCGGAGTAGAATGGAGTGGATTGGAATGGAATGGAATGGAATGGAATGGAATTCAATGGAATAGAATGAAATGGAATGGAATGGAATTGAATGGAATGGAATGGAATAGATTGGAATCGGATGGAACGGAGTGGAATGGAATGGAATGGAATGGAATGGAATGGAATTGAATCGAATGGAATGGAATGGAATGGAATGGAATGGAATGGAATGGAATGGAATGGAATGGAATGGAATCAACCCGAGTAGAACGGAATGGATTGGAATGGAAAGGAATGGAATGGAATGGAATGGAATGAATGGAATGGAATGGAATGGAATGGAATCGAATGGAATCGAATGGAATCGAATGGAATGGAACGGAATGGAATGGAATGGAATGGAATCGAATGGAATGGAATGGAATGGAATGGAATCGAATGGAATGGAATGGAAAGGAATGGAATGGAATGGAATGGAATGGAATGGAATCAAACCGAGTAGAACGGAATGGAATGGAATGAAATGGAATGGAATGGAATGGAATGGAATGGAATGGAATGGAATGGAATGGAATGGAATTCAATGGAATATAATGGAATGGAATGGAATGGAATGGAATGGAATTCAATGGAATATAATGGAATGGAATGGAATGGAATGGAATGGAATGGAATGGAAAGGAATGGAATGGAATGGAATGGAATGGATTGGAATGGAATCAACACGAGTAGAACGGAATGGAATGGAATGGAAAGGAATGGAATGGAATGGAATGGAATGGAATGTAATGTAATGTAATGTAATGTAATGGAATGGAATGGAATCGAATGGAATCGAATGGAATCGAATGGAATGGAATGGAATGGAATGGAATCGAATGGAATGGAACGGAATGGAATGGAATGGAATGGAATGGAATGGAATGGAATGGAATGGAATGGAATTCAATGGAATAGAATGGAATGGAATGAAATGGAATGGAATCAACCCGAGAAGAATGGAATGGATTGTAATGGAATGGAATGGAATGGAATGGAATGGAATGGAATGGAATGGAATGGAATCGAATGGAATGGAATGGAATGGAATGGAATGGAATGGAATGGAATCAACCCGAGTAGAACGGAATGGAATGGAATGGAATGGAATGGAAAGGAATGGAATGGAATGGAATGGAATTCAATGGAATGGAATGGAATGGAATGGAAGGGAATGGAATCAACCCGAGTAGAACGGAATGGAATGGAATGGAATGGAATGGAATGGAATGGAATGGAATGGAAAGGAATTCAATGGAATAGAATGGAATGGAATGGAATGGAATGGAATGGAATGAACCCGAGTAGAACGGAATGGAATGGAATGGAATGGAATGGAATGGAATGGAATGGAATGGAATCAACCCGAGTAGAACGGAATGGAATGGAATCGAATGGAATCGAATGGAATGCAATGGAGTGGAATGGAATGGAATGGAATCGAATGGAATGGAATGGAATGGAATGGAATGGAATGGAATGGAATGGAATGGAATGGAATGGAATCGAATGGAGTGGAATGGAATGGAATGGAATCAACCCGAGTAGATTGGAATGGATTGGAATGGAATGGAATGGAATGGAATGGAATTCAATGGAAAAAATGAAATGGAATGGAATGGAATGGAATGGAATGGAATGGAATCGAATGGAATGGAATGGAATGGAATGGAATGGAATGGAATGGAATCGAATGGAATGGAATGGAATGCAATAGAATAGAATGGAATGGAATGGAATGGAATGGAATGGAATGGAATCAACCCGAGTAGAATGGAATGGATTGGAATGGAATGGAATGGAATGGAATCGAATGGAATGGAATGGAATCGAATGGAATGGAAAGGAATGGAATGGACGCGAGTAGAATGGAATGGAATGGAATGGAATGGAATGGAATGGAATGGAATGGAATGGAATGGAATGAACCCGAGTAGAACGGAATGTAATGGAATGGAATGGAATGGAATGGAATGGAATGGAATTTAATGGAATGGAATGGAAAGGAATGGAATGGAATGGAATCAACCCGAGTAGAATGGAATGGGTAGGAATGGAATGGAATGGAATGGAATGTAATTCAATAGAATAGAATGGAAGGGAATGGAAAGGAATGGAAAGGAATGGAATGGAATGGAATCGAATGGAATCGAATGGAATCGAATGGAATGGAGTGGAATAGAATGGAATCAACCCGAATAGAACGAAACGGAACGGAACGGAACGGAACGGAATGGAATGGAGTGAAATGGAATGGAATCAAATGGAATCGAATGGAACCGAATGGAATGGAATGGAAGGGAATGGAATGCAATGGAATGGAATGGAATGGAATGGAATCAACCCGAGTAGAATGGAATGGACTGGACTGGAATGGAATGGAATGGAATGGAATGGAATGGAATGGAATGGAATCAACCCGAGTAGAATGGAATGGAATGGAATGGAATGGAATGGAATGGAATGGAATCAACCCGAGTAGAACGGAATGGAATGGAATGGAATGGAATGGAATGGAATGGAATGGAATGGAATGGAATGGAATGGAATGGAATTCAATGGAATGGAATTCAATGGAATAGAATGGAATGGAATGGAATGGAATGGAATGGAATGGAATGGAATGAACCCGAGTAGAACGGAATGGAATGGAATGGAATTGAATGGAATGGAATGGAATGGAATGGAATGGAATGGAATCGACTGGAATCGAATGGAATGCAATGGAATAGAATGGAATGGAATGGAATCGAATGGAATGGAATGGAATGGAATGGAATCGAATGGAATCGAATGGAATCGAATGGAATGGAATGGAATTGAATGGAATGGAATGGAATGGAATGGAATGGAATGGAATGGAAATGAATGGAATCAACCCGAGTAGATTGGAATGGATTGGAATGGAATGGAATGGAATGGAATGGAATTCAATGGAAAAAATGGAATGGAATGGAATGGAATGGAATGGAATGGAATGGAATGGAATCGAATGGAATCGAATGGAATGGAATGGAATGGAATGGAATCGAATGGAATGGAATGGAATGGAATGGAATCGAATGGAATCGAATGGAATGGAATGGAATGGAATGGAATGGAATGGAATGGAATGGAATGGAATGGAATGGAATCAACCCGAGTAGATTGGAATGGATTGGAATGGAATGGAATGGAATGGAATGGAATGGAATTCAATGGAAAAAATGAAATGGAATGGAATGGAATGGAATGGAATGGAATGGAATCGAATGGAATCGAATGGAATCGAATGGAATGGAGTGGAATAGAATGGAATCAACCCGAGTAGAACGGAATGGAATGGAACGGAACGGAACGGAACGGAACGGAACGGAACGGAACCGAATGGAATGGAGTAAAATGGAATGGAATCGAATGGAATCGAATGGCACCGAATGCAATGGAAAGAAGGAAATGGAATGGAATGGAATGGAATGGAATGGAATGGAATGGAATCAACCCGAGTAGAATGGAATGGATTGGAATGGAATGGAATGGAGTGGAATGGAATGGAATTCAATAGAATAGAATGGAATGGAATGGAATGGAATGGAATGGAATGGAATGGAATGGAATGGAATCGAATGGAATCGAATGGAATCGAATGGAATGGAGTGGAATAGAATGGAATCAACCTGAATTGAACGGAACGGAACGGAACGGAACGGAACGGAACGGAACGGAATGGAATTGAGTGAAATGTAATGGAATCTAATGGAATCGAAAGGAACCGAATGGAATGGAATGGAAGGGAATGGAATGGAATGGAATGGAATGGAATGGAATCAACCCGAGTAGAATGGAGTGGATTGGAATTGAATGGAATGGAATGGAATGGAATGGAATAGAATGGAATGCAATGGAATGGAATGGAATGGAATGGAATGGAATGGAATGGAATGAACCCGAGCTGAACGGAATGGAATGGAATGGGATGGAATGGAATGGAATGGAATGGAATGGAAAGGAATGGAATGGAATTGATTCGAATGGAATGGAATGGAATGGAATGGTATCGAAAGGAATGGAATGGAAAGGAATGCAATGGAATGGAATGGAATGGAATGGAATGGAATGGAATGGAATGGAATGGAATCAACCCGAGTAGAATGGAGTGGATTGGAATGGAATGGAATGGAATGGAATGGAATTCAATGGAATAGAATGAAATGGAATGGAATGGAATTGAATGGAATGGAATGGAATAGAATGGAATCGGATGGAACGGAGTGGAATGGAATGGAATGGAATGGAATGGAATGGAATGGAATTGAATCGACTGGAATGGAATGGAATGGAATGGAATGGAATGGAATGGAATGGAATGGAATCAACCCGAGTAGAACGGAATGGATTGTAATGGAAAGGAATGGAATGGAATGGAATGGAATGAATGGAATGGAATGGAATGGAATCGAATCGAATGGAATCGAATGGAATCGAATGGAATGGAACGGAATGGAATGGAATGGAATGGAATCGAATGGAATGGAATGGAAAGGAATGGAATGGAATGGAATGGAATGGAATGGAATCAAACCGAGTAGAACGGAATGGAATGGAATGGAATGGAATGGAATGGAATGGAAAGGAATGGAATGGAATGGAATGGAATGGAATTCAATGGAATATAATGGAATGGAATGGAATGGAAAGGAATGGAATTCAATGGAATATAATGGAATGGAATGGAATGGAATGGAATGGAATGGAATGGAAAGGAATGGAATGGAATGGAATGGAATGGATTGGAATGGAATCAACACGAGTAGAACGGAATGGAATGGAATGGAAAGGAATGGAATGGAATGGAATGGAATGGAATGGAATGGAATGTAATGTAATGTAATGTAATGGAATTGAATCGAATGGAATCGAATGGAATCGAATGGAATGGAATGGAATGGAATGGAATGGAATCGAATGGAATGGAACGGAATGGAACGGAATGGAATGGAATGGAATGGAATGGAATGGAATGGAATCGAATGGAATGGAATTCAATGGAATAGAATGGAATGGAATGAAATGGAATGGAATCAACCCGAGAAGAATGGAATGGATTGTAATGGAATGGAATGGAATGGAATGGAATGGAATGGAATGGAATGGAATGGAATCGAATGGAATGGAATGGAATGGAATGGAATGGAATGGAATGGAATGGAATCAACGCGAGTAGAACGGAATGGAATGGAATGGAATGGAATGGAAAGGAATGGAATGGAATGGAATGGAATTCAATGGAATGGAATGGAATGGAATGGAAGGGAATGGAATCAACCCGAGTAGAACGGAATGGAATGGAATGGAATGGAATGGAATGGAATGGAAAGGAATTCAATGGAATAGAATGGAATGGAATGGAATGGAATGGAATGAACCCGAGTAGAACGCAATGGAATGGAATGGAATGGAATGGAATGGAATGGAATGGAATGGAATGGAATGGAATGGAATCATCCCGAGTAGAATGGAATGGATTGGATTGGAATGGAATGGAATGGAATGGAATTCAATGAAATAGAATGAAATGGAATGGAATGGAATGGAATGGAATGGAATGGAATGGAATGGAATGGAATGGAATGGAATGGAATCAACCCGGGTAGAATCGAATGGATTGGAACGGAATGGAATGGAATGGAATGGAATGGAATGGAATGGAATGGAATGGAATCAACCCGAGTAGAACGGAATGGAATGGAATGGAATGGAATGGAATGGAATGGAATTCAAAGAAATGGAATGGAATGGAACGGAATGGAATGGAATGGAATCAACCCGAGTAGAACGGAATGGAATGGAATGGAATGGAATGGAATGGCATGAAATGGAATGGAATGGAATGAAATGGAATGGAATGGAATGGAATGGAATGGAATGGAATCGAATGGAATCGAATGGAATCGAATGGAATGGAGTGGAATAGAATGGAATCAACCCGATTAGAAAGGAATGGAATGGAACGGAACGGAATGGAACGGAACGGAAAGGAGCGTAATGGAGTGAAATGGAATGGAATCGAATGGAATCGAATGGAACCGAATGGAATGGAATGGAAGGGAATGGAATGGAATGGAATGGAATGGAATGGAATGGAATCAACCCGGGTAGAATAGAATGGATTGGAATGGAATGGAATGGAATGGAATGGAATGGAATGGAATGGAATGGAATTGAATGGAATCGAATGGTATCGAATGGAATGGAATGGAATCAACCCGAGTAGAAAGGAATGGAAGGGAATGGAATGGAATGGAATGGAATGGAATGGAATGGAATGGAATGGAATGGAATGGAATTCAATGGAATAGAATGGAATGGAATGGAATGGAATGGAAAGGAATGGAACGGAAAGGAATGGAATGGAATGGAATGGAATGGAATCAACCCGAGTAGAACGGAATGGAATGGAATTGAAAGGAATGGAATGGAATGGAATGGAATGGAATATAATGGAATGGAATGGAATCGAATGGAATCGAATGGAATCGAATGGAATCGAATGGAATGGAATGGAATGGAATGGAATGGAATGGAATGGAATGGAATGGAATCGAATGGAATGGAACGGAACGGAATGGAATGGAATGGAATGGAATGGAATGGAATGGAATTCAATGGAATAGAATGGAATGGAATGAAATGGAATGGAATCAACCCGAGTAGAATGGAATGGATTGTAATGGAATCGAATGGAATGGAATGGAATGGAATGGAATGGAATCGATGGAATCGAATGGAATAGAATGGAATGGAATGGAATGGAATGGAATGGAGTGGAATGGAATGGAATGGAATCAACCCGAGTAGATTGGAATGGATGGGAATGGAATGAAACGGAATGGAATGGAATTCAATGGAAAAAATGAAATGGAAAGGAATGCAATGGAATGGAATGTAATGGAATGGAATCGAATGGAATCGAATGGAATCGAATGGAATGGAGTGGAATAGAATGGAATCAACCCGAGTAGAATGGAATGGAATGGAACGGAACGGAACGGAACGGAACGGAACGGAACGGAATGGAATGGAGTGAAACGGAATGGAATCGAATGGAATCGAAAGGAACCGAATGGAATGGAATGGAAGGGAATGGAATGGAATTGAATGGAATGGAATGGAATGGAATCAACCCGAGTAGAATGGAATGGATTGGAATGGAATGGAATGGAATCGAATGCAATGCAATGGAAAGGAATGGAATGGAATGGAATGGACCCGAGTAGAACGGAATGTAATGGAATGGAATGGAATGGAATGGAATGGAATGGAATGGAATGGAATGAACCCGAGTAGAAAGGAATGGAATGGAATGGAATGGAATGGAATGGAATGGAATGGAATGGAATGAAATGGAATGGAATCGAAAGGAATGGAATGGAATGGAATGGAATGGAATGGAATGGAATGGAATGGAATGGAATTTAATCGAATGGAATCGAATGGAATGGAATGGAACGGAATGGAATCCAATGGAACGGAAAGGAATGGAATGGAATGGAATGGAATGGAATCGAATGGAATGGAATGGAATCGAATGGATTGGAATGGAATGGAATGGAATGGAATGGAATGGAATGGAATGGAATGGAATGGAATGGAATGGAATCAACCCGAGTAGAATGGAATGGATTGGAATGGAATGGAATGGAATGGAATGGAATTCAATGGAATAGAATGAAATGGAATGGAATGGAATGGAATGGAATGGAATGGAATGGAATCGAATGGAATCGAATGGAATCGAATGGAATGGAGTGGAAGAGAATGGAATCAACTCGAGTAGAACGGAACGGAATGGAACGGAATGGAACGGAACGGAACGGAATGGAACGGAACGGAATGGAATGGAGTGAAATGGAATGGAATCGAATGGAATCGAATGGAACCGAATGGAATGGAATGGAACGGAACGGAATGGAATGGAATGGAATGGAATGGAATCAACCCTAGTAGAAAGTAATGGATTGGAATAGAATGGAATGGAATGGAATAGAATGGAATGGAATGGAATCGAATGGAATCGAAAGGAATCGAATGGAATGGAATGGAATGGAATGGATTGGAATTGAATGGAATCAACCCGAGTAGAACGGAATGGAATGGAATGGAATGGAATGGAATGGAATGGAATGGAATGGAATGGAATGGAATGGAATGGAATTCTATGGAATGGAATGGAATGGAATGGAATGGAATGGAATGGAATCGAATGGAATTGAATGGAAACGAATGGAATGGAATGGAATAGAATGTAATCAACCCGAGTAGAACGGAATGGAATGGAATGGAATGCAATGGAATGGAATGGAATGTCAAGGAATGGAATGGAATTGAGTGGAATGGAAAGGAATGGAATGGAATGGAATGGAATGGAATGGAATGGAATGGAATGGAATCAACACGAGTAGAACGGAATGGAATGGAATGGAATGGAATGGAATGGAATGGAATTCAATGGAATGGAATGGAATCAACCCGAGTAGAACGGAATGGAATGGAATGGAAAGGAATGGAATGGAATGGAATGGAATGGAATGGAATGGAATGGAATTCTATGGAATGGAACGGAATGGAATGGAATGGAATGGAATGGAATGGAATGGAATGGAGTGGAATGGAATGGAATGGAATAGAATGGAATGGAATGGAATGGAATGGAATTCAATGGAATGGAATGGAATGGAATGGAATGGAATGGAATCAACCCGAGTAGAACGGAATGGAATGGAATGGAATGGAATGGAATGGAATCGAATGGAATGGAACGGAATGGAATGGAATGGAATGGAATGGAATGGAATTCAATGGAATAGAATGGAATGGAATGAAATGGAATGGAATCAACCCGAGTAGAATGGAATGGATTGTAATGGAATCGAATGGAATGGAATGGAATGGAATGGAATGGAATCGAATGGAATGGAATGGAATGGAATGGAATGGAATGGAATGGAATGGAATGGAATGGAAAGGAATGGAATGGAATGGAATGGAATGGAATCAACCCGAGTAGATTGGAATGGATGGGAATGGAATGAAATGGAATGGAATGGAATTCAATGGAAAAAATGGAATGGAATGGAATGGAATGGAATGTAATGAAATGGAATCGAATGGAATCGAATGGAATCGAATGGAATGGAGTGGAATAGAATGGAATCAACCCGAGTAGAATGGAATGGAATGGAACGGAACGGAATGGAACGGAACGGAACGGAACGGAACGGAATGGAATGGAGTGAAATGGAATGGAATCGAATGGAATCGAAAGGAACCGAATGGAATGGAATGGAAGGGAATGGAATGGAATGGAATGGAATGGAATGGAATGGAATCAACCCGAGTAGAATGGAATGGATTGGAATGGAATGGAATGGAATCGAATGCAATGCAATGGAAAAGAATGGAATGGAATGGAATGGAATGGACCCGAGTAGAACGGAATGTAATGTAATGGAATGGAATGGAATGGAATGGAATGGAATGAACCCGAGTAGAACGGAATGGAATGGAAAGGAATGGAATGGAATGAAATGGAATGGAATCGAAAGGAATGGAATGGAATGGAATGGAATGGAATGGAATGGAATGGAATGGAATTTAATCGAATGGAATCGAATGGAATGGAATAGAACGGAATGGAATCCAATGGAACAGAAAGGAATGGAATGGAATGGAATGGAATGGAATGGAATGGAATGGAATGGAATGGAATCGAATGGATTGGAATGGAATGGAATGGAATGGAATGGAATGGAATGGAATGGAATGGAATCAACCCGAGTAGAATGGAATGGATTGGAATGCAATGGAATGGAATGGAATGGAATGGAATGGAACGGAATGGACCCGAGTAGAACGGAATGGAATGGAATGGAATGGAATGGAATGGAATGGAATGGAATGGAATGCAATGAACCGGAGTAGAACGGAATGGAATGGAATGGAATGGAATGGAATGGAATGGAATCGAAAGGAATGGAATGGAATGGAATGGAATGGAATGGAATGGAATGGAATGGAATGGAATTTAATCGAATGGAATCGAATGGAATGGAATAGAACGGAATGGAATCGAATGGAACGGAAAGGAATGGAATGGAATGGAATGGAATGGAATGGAATGGAATGGAATGGAATGGAATGGAATGGAATCGAATGGATTGGAATGGAATGGAATGGAATGGAATGGAATGGAATGGAATGGAATGGAATGGAATGGAATGGAATGGAATGGAATGGAATCGAATGGAATCGAATGGAATCGAATGGAATGGAGTGGAAGAGAATGGAATCAACTCGAGTAGAACGGAATGGAATGGAACGGAATGGAACGGAACGGAACGGAATGGAACGGAACGGAATGGAATGGAGTGAAATGGAATGGAATCGAATGGAATCGAATGGAACCGAATGGAATGGAATGGAACGGAATGGAATGGAATGGACTGGAATGGAATGGAATCAACCCTAGTAGAATGTAATGGATTGGAATGGAATGGAATGGAATGGAATGGAATGGAATGGAATGGAATCGAATGGAATCGAATGGAATCGAATGGAATCGAATGGAATGGAATGGAATTGAATGGAATGGAATGGAATCAACACGAGTAGATCGGAATGGAATGGAATGGAATGGAATGGAATGGAATGGAATGGAATGTAATGGAATGGAATGGAATGGAATTCTATGGAATGGAATGGAATGGAATGGAATGGAATCAACCCGAGTAGAACGGAATGGAATGGAATGGAAAGGAATGGAATGGAATGGAATGGAATGGAATGGAATGGAATGGAATTCCATGGAATGGAACGGAATGGAATGGAATGGAATGGAATGGAATGGAATGGAATGGAGTGGAATGGAATGGAATGGAATGGAATGGAATGGAATGGAGTGGAATGGAATGGAATCGAATGGAATGGAATGGAATGGAATGGAATGGAATGGAATGGAATCAACTCGAGTAGAAAGGAATGGAATGGAATGGAATGGAATGGAATGGAATGGAATGGAATGCAATGAAATGGAATGGAATGGAATGGAATCGAATGGAATGGACTGGAATGAAATGGAATGGAATGGAATGGAATGGAATGAACCCGAGTAGAACGGAATGGAATGGAATGGAATGGAATGGAATGGAATGGAATGGAATGGAATTTAATGGAATGGAATGGAAAGGAATGGAATGGAATGGAATCAACCCGAGTAGAATGGAATGGGTAGGAATGGAATGGAATGGAATGGAATGTAATGTAATGGAATGGAATCGAATGGAATCGAATGGAATAGAACGGAATGGAGTGGAATAGAATGGAATCAACCCGAATAGAACGGAACGGAACGGAACGGAACGGAACGGAATGGAATGGAGTGAAATGGAATGGAATCAAATGGAATCGAATGGAACCGAATGGAATGGAATGGAAGGGAATGGAATGCAATGGAATGGAATGGAATGGAATGGAATCAACCCGAGTAGAATGGAATGGACTGGAATGGAATGGAATGGAATGGAATGGAATGGAATGGAATGGAATGGAATGGAATCAACCCGAGTAGAATGGAATGGAATGGAATGGAATGGAATGGAATGGAATGGAATGGAATGGAATTCTATGGAATGGAATTCAATGGAATAGAATATAATGGAATGGAATGGAATGGAATGGAATGAACCCGAGTAGAACGGAATGGAATGGAATGGAATGGAATGGAATGGAATGGAATGGAATGGAATGGAATGGAATGGAATCGAATGGAATCGAATGGAATGGAGTGGAATAGAATGGAATCAACCCGAGTAGAATGGAATGGAATGGAACGGAACGGAACGGAACGGAACGGAACGGAACGGAACGGAATGGAGTGAAATGGAATGGAATCGAATGGAATCGAACGGAACCGAATGGAATGGAAAGAAGGGAACGGAATGGAATGGAATGGAATGGAATGGAATGGAATAAACCCGAGTAGAATGGAATGGATTGGAGTGGAATGGAATGGAATGGAATGGAATGGAATGGAATTCAATAGAATAGAATGGAATGGAATGGAATGGAATGGAATGGAATGGAATGGAATGGAATGGAATCGAATGGAATCAAATGGAATCGAATGGAATGGAGTGGAATAGAATTGAATCAACCCGAATAGAACGGAACGGAACGGAACGGAACGGAATGGAATGGAGTGAAATGGAATGGAATCGAATGGAATCGAAAGGAACCGAATGGAATGGAATGGAAGGGAATGGAATGGAATTGAATGGAATGGAATGGATTGGATTCAACCCGAGTAGAATGGAATGGATTGGAATGGAATGGAATGGAATCAAATGCAATGCAATGGAATGGAATGGAATGGAATGGAATGGAACGGAATGGACCCGAGTAGAACGGAATGGAATGGAATGGAATGGAATGGAATGGAATGGAATGGAATGGAATGGAATGAACCGGAGTAGAACGGAATGGAATGGAATGGAATGGAATGGAATGGAATGGAATCGAAAGGAATGGAATGGAATGGAATGGAATGGAATGGAATGGAATGGAATGGAATGGAATGGAATTTAATCGAATGGAATCGAATGGAATGGAATGGAACGGAATGGAATCGAATGGAACGGAAAGGAATGGAATGGAATGGAATGGAATGGAATGGAATGGAATGGAATGGAATGGAATGGAATGGAATCGAATGGATTGGAATGGAATGGAATGGAATGGAATGGAATGGAATGGAATGGAATGGAATGGAATCAACACGAGTAGAATGGAATGGATTGGAATGGAATGGAATGGAATGGAATGGAATTCAATGGAATAGAATGAAATGGAATGGAATGGAATGGAATGGAATGGAATGGAATGGAATGGAATGGAATGGAATCGAATGGAATCGAATGGAATGGAGTGGAAGAGAATGGAATCAACTCGAGTAGAACGGAATGGAATGGAACGGAATGGAACGGAACGGAACGGAATGGAACGGAACGGAATGGAATGGAGTGAAATGGAATGGAATCGAATGGAATCGAATGGAACCGAATGGAATGGAATGGAACGGAATGGAATGGAATGGACTGGAATGGAATGGAATCAACCCTAGTAGAATGTAATGGATTGGAATGGAATGGAATGGAATGGAATGGAATGGAATGGAATCGAATGGAATCGAATGGAATCGAATGGAATGGAATGGAATTGAATGGAATGGAATGGAATTAACCCGAGTAGAACGGAATGGAATGGAATGGAATGGAATGGAATCGAATGGAATCGAATGGAATCGAATGGAATGAAATGGAATGGAATGGAATGGAATGGAATCAACCCGAGTAGAAGGGAATGGAATGGAATGGAATGGAATGGAATGGAATGGAATGGAATGGAATGGAATGGAATGGAATTCAATGGAATGGAATGGAATGGAATGGAATTGAATGGAATGGAATGGAATAGAATGGAATTGAATGGAATCGAATGGAATGGAATGGAATAGAATGTAATCAACCCGAGTAGAACGGAATGGAATGGAATGGAATGGAATGGAATGGAATGGAATGAACCGGAGTAGAACGAAATGGAATGGAATGGAATGGAATGGAATGGAATGGAATGGAATCGAAAGGAATGGAATGGAATGGAATGGAATGGAATGGAATGGAATGGAATGGAATGGAATTTAATCGAATGGAATCGAATGGAATGGAATGGAACGGAATGGAATCGAATGGAACGGAAAGGAATGGAATGGAATGGAATGGAATGGAATGGAATGGAATGGAATGGAATGGAATGGAATGGAATCGAATGGAATGGAATGGAATGGAATGGAATGGAATGGAATGGAATGGAATGGAATCAACACGAGTAGAATGGAATGGATTGGAATGGAATGGAATGGAATGGAATGGAATTCAATGGAATAGAATGAAATGGAATGGAATGGAATGGAATGGAATGGAATGGAATGGAATGGAATGGAATGGAATCGAATGGAATCGAATGGAATCGAATGGAATGGAGTGGAAGAGAATGGAATCAACTCGAGTAGAACGGAATGGAATGGAACGGAATGGAACGGAACGGAACGGAATGGAACGGAACGGAATGGAATGGAGTGAAATGGAATGGAATCGAATGGAATCGAATGGAACCGAATGGAATGGAATGGAACGGAATGGAATGGAATGGACTGGAATGGAATGGAATCAACCCTAGTAGAATGTAATGGATTGGAATGGAATGGAATGGAATGGAATGGAATGGAATGGAATCGAATGGAATCGAATGGAATCGAATGGAATGGAATGGAATTGAATGGAATGGAATGGAATTAACCCGAGTAGAACGGAATGGAATGGAATGGAATGGAATGGAATGGAATGGAATCGAATGGAATCGAATGGAATGGAATGGAATGGAATGGAATGGAATGGAATGGAATCAACCCGAGTAGAAGGGAATGGAATGGAATGGAATGGAATGGAATGGAATGGAATGGAATGGAATGGAATGGAATTCAATGGAATGGAATGGAATGGAATGGAATTGAATGGAATGGAATGGAATCGAATGGAATTGAATGGAATCGAATGGAATGGAATGGAATAGAATGTAATCAACCCGAGTAGAACGGAATGGAATGGAATGGAATGGAATGGAATGGAATCGAATGGAATCGAATGGAATCGAATGGAATGGAATGGAATGGAATGGAATGGAATGGAATGGAATGGAATCAACCCGAGTAGAAGGGAATGGAATGGAATGGAATGGAATGGAATGGAATGGAATGGAATGGAATGGAATGGAATGGAATGGAATTCAATGGAATGGAATGGAATGGAATGGAATGGAATGGAATCGAATGGAATGGAATGGAATGGAATCGAATGGAATTGAATGGAATCGAATGGAATGGAATGGAATATAATGTAATCAACCCGAGTAGAACGGAATGGAATGGAATGGAATGGAATGGAATGGAATGGAATGGAATGGAATGGAATGGAATGGAATGGAATGGAATGGAATGGAATGGAATGGAATGGAATGGAATGGAATGGAATCAACACGAGTAGATCGGAATGGAATGGAATGGAATGGAATGGAATGGAATGGAATGGAATGGAATGCAATGGAATGGAATGGAATGGAATTCTATGGAATGGAATGGAATGGAATGGAATCAACCCGAGCAGAACGGAATGGAATGGAATGGAAAGGAATGGAATGGAATGGAATGGAATGGAATGGAATGGAATGGAATTCTATGGAATGGAACGGAATGGAATGGAATGGAATGGAATGGAATGGAATGGAATGGAATGGAGTGGAATGGAATGGAATGGAATGGAATGGAATGGAATTCAATGGAATAGAATGGAATGGAATGGAATGGAATGGAATCAACCCGAGTAGAAAGGAATGGAACGGAATGAAATGGAATGGAATGGAATGGAATGGAATGGAATGCAATGAAATGGAATGGAATCGAATGGAATCGAATGGAATGGACTGGAATGAAATGGAATGGAATGGAATGGAATGGAATGGAATGGAATGGAATGGAATGGAATCAACCCGAGTAGAATGGAATGGATTGGAATGGAATGGAATGGAATGGAATCGAATGGAATGGAATGGAATCGAAAGGAATGGAAAGGAATGGAATGGACGCGAGTAGAACGGAATGGAATGGAATGGAATGGAATGGAATGGAATGGAATGGAATTGAATGGAATTGAATGGAATGGAATGGAATGGAATGGAATGAACCCGAGTAGAACGGAATGGAATGGAATGGAATGGAATGGAATGGAATGGAATGGAATGGAATGGAATCAACCCGAGTAGAATGGAATGGATAGGAATGGAATGGAATGGAATGGAATGTAATTCAATAGAATGGAATGGAGGGGAATGGAAAGCAATGGAATGGAATGGAATGGAATGGAATGGAATCGAATGGAATCGAATGGAATCGAATGGAATGGAGTGGAATAGAGTGGAATCAACCCGAATAGAACGGAACGGAACGGAACGGAACGGAACGGAACGGAATTTAATGGAGTGAAATGGAATGGAATCAAATGGAGTGGAATGGAACAGAATGGAATGGAATTGAAGGGAAGGGAATGGAATGGAATGGAATGGAATGGAATGGAATGGAATGGAATGGAATGGAATGGAATGGAATGGAATCAACCCGAGTAGAACGGAATGGAATGGAATGGAATTGAATGGAATGGAATGGAATGCATTGGAATGGAATGGAATGGAATGGAATGGAATTCAATGGAATGGAATGGAATGGAATGGAATGGAATTCAATGGAATGGAATCAACCCGAGTAGAACGGAATGGAATGGAATGGAATGGAATGGAATGGAATGGAATGGAATGGAATGGAATGGAATGGAATTGATTCGAATGGAATGGAATGGAATCGAATGGAATGGAATTGTATCGAAAGGAATGGAATGGAATGGAATGCAATGGAATGGAATGGAATGGAATGGAATGGAATGGAATCAACCCGAGTAGAATGGAGTGGATTGGAATGGAATGGAATGGAATGGAATGGAATTCAATGGAATAGAATGAATTGGAATGGAATGGAATTGAAAGGAATGGAATGGAATAGAATGGAATCAGATGGAATGGAGTGGAATGGAATGGAATGGAATAGAATGGAATGGAATGGAATGGAATGGAATGGAATGGAATCGAATGGAATGGAATGGAATGGAAACAACCCGAGTAGAACGGAATGGAATGGAATGGAATGGAATGGAATGGAATGGAATGGAATGGAATGGAATGGAATGGAATGGAATGGAATGGAATTCAATGGAATAGAATGGAATGGAATGGAATAGAATGGAATGGAATAGAACTGAATCGAATGGAATGGAATGGAATGGAATGGAATGGAATGGAATGGAATGGAATGGAATTCAATGGAATATAATGGAATGGAATGGAATGGAATGGAATGGAATGGAATGGAATGGAATGGATTGGAATGGAATCAACACGAGTAGAACGGAATGGAAAGGAATGGAATGGAATGGAATGGAATGGAATCGAATGGAATGGAACGGAATGGAATGGAATGGAATGGAATGGAATGGAATGGAATGGAATGGAATGGAATTCAATGGAATAGAATGGAATGGAATGAAATGGAATGGAATCAACCCGACAAGAATGGAATGGATTGTAATGGAATGGAATGGAATGGAATGGAATGGAATGGAATGGAATCGAATGGAATGGAATGGAATGGAATCGAATGGAATGGAATGGAATGGAATGGAAAGGAATGGAATGGAATGGAATGGAATGGAATGGAATCAACCCGAGTAGAACGGAATGGAATGGAATCGAATGGAATCGAATGGAATGCAATGGAGTGGAATGGAATGGAATGGAATCGAATGGAATGGAATGGAATGGAATGGAATCGAATGGAATGGAATGGAATGGAATGGAATGGAATGGAATGGAATCGAATGGAGTGGAATGGAATGGAATGGAATCAACCCGAGTAGATTGGAATGGATTGGAATGGAATGGAATGGAATGGAATGGAATTCAATGGAAAAAATGAAATGGAATGGAATGGAATGTAATGGAATGGAATGGAATCGAATGGAATCGAATGGAATGGAATGGAATGAAATGGAATGGAATGGAATGGAATCGAATGGAATGGAATGGAATGCAATAGAATCGAATGGAATGGAATGGAATGGAATGGAATCGAATGGAATGGAATGGAATGGAATCAACCCGAGAAGATTGGAATGGATTGGAATGGAATGGAATGGAATGGAATGGAATGGAATCGAATGGAATCGAATGAAATCGAATGGAATGGAGTGGAATAGAATGGAATCAACCCGAGTAGAACGGAATGGAATGGAACGGAACGGAACGGAACGGAACGGAACATAACGGAACGGAACCGAATGGAATGGAGTGAAATGGAATGGAATCGAATGGAATCGAATGGCACCGAATGGAATGGAAAGAAGGGAATGGAATGGAATGGAATGGAATGGAATGGAATGGAATCAACCCGAGAAGATTGGAATGGATTGGAATGGAATGGAATCGAATGGAATTGAATGGAATCGAATGGAATGGAATGGAATAGAATGTAATCAACCCGAGTAGAACGGAATGGAATGGAATGGAATGGAATGGAATGGAATCGAATGGAATCGAATGGAATGGAATGGAATGGAATGGAATGGAATGGAATGGAATGGAATCAACCCGAGTAGAAGGGAATGGAATGGAATGGAATGGAATGGAATGGAATGGAATGGAATGGAATGGAATGGAATGGAATTCAATGGAATGGAATGGAATGGAATGGAATGGAATGGAATCGAATGGAATGGAATGGAATGGAATCGAATGGAATTGAATGGAATCGAATGGAATGGAATGGAATATAATGTAATCAACCCGAGTAGAACGGAATGGAATGGAATGGAATGGAATGGAATGGAATGGAATGGAATGGAATGGAATGGAATGGAATGGAATCGAATGGAATGGAATGGAATTGAATGGAATGGAATGGAATGGAATCAACACGAGTAGATCGGAATGGAATGGAATGGAATGGAATGGAATGGAATGGAATGGAATGGAATGCAATGGAATGGAATGGAATGGAATTCTATGGAATGGAATGGAATGGAATGGAATCAACCCGAGCAGAACGGAATGGAATGGAATGGAAAGGAATGGAATGGAATGGAATGGAATGGAATGGAATTCTATGGAATGGAACGGAATGGAATGGAATGGAATGGAATGGAATGGAATGGAATGGAGTGGAATGGAATGGAATGGAATGGAATGGAATGGAATTCAATGGAATAGAATGGAATGGAATGGAATGGAATGGAATCAACCCGAGTAGAAAGGAATGGAACGGAATGAAATGGAATGGAATGGAATGGAATGGAATGGAATGGAATGGAATGCAATGAAATGGAATGGAATCGAATGGAATCGAATGGAATGGACTGGAATGAAATGGAATGGAATGGAATGGAATGGAATGGAATGGAATGGAATGGAATGGAATCAACCCGAGTAGAATGGAATGGATTGGAATGGAATGGAATGGAATGGAATCGAATGGAATGGAATGGAATCGAAAGGAATGGAAAGGAATGGAATGGACGCGAATAGAACGGAATGGAATGGAATGGAATGGAATGGAATGGAATGGAATGGAATTGAATGGAATTGAATGGAATGGAATGGAATGGAATGGAATGGAATGAACCCGAGTAGAACGGAATGGAATGGAATGGAATGGAATGGAATGGAATGGAATGGAATGGAATGGAATCAACCCGAGTAGAATGGAATGGATAGGAATGGAATGGAATGGAATGGAATGTAATTCAATAGAATGGAATGGAGGGGAATGGAAAGCAATGGAATGGAATGGAATGGAATGGAATGGAATCGAATGGAATCGAATGGAATCGAATGGAATGGAGTGGAATAGAGTGGAATCAACCCGAATAGAACGGAACGGAACGGAACGGAACGGAACGGAATTTAATGGAGTGAAATGGAATGGAATCAAATGGAGTGGAATGGAACAGAATGGAATGGAATTGAAGGGAAGGGAATGGAATGGAATGGAATGGAATGGAATGGAATGGAATGGAATGGAATGGAATGGAATGGAATCAACCCGAGTAGAACGGAATGGAATGGAATGGAATTGAATGGAATGGAATGGAATGCATTGGAATGGAATGGAATGGAATGGAATGGAATTCAATGGAATGGAATGGATTGGAATGGAATGGAATTCAATGGAATGGAATCAACCCGAGTAGAACGGAATGGAATGGAATGGAATGGAATGGAATGGAATGGAATGGAATGGAATGGAATGGAATGGAATTGATTCGAATGGAATGGAATGGAATCGAATGGAATGGAATTGTATCGAAAGGAATGGAATGGAATGGAATGCAATGGAATGGAATGGAATGGAATGGAATGGAATGGAATGGAATCAACCCGAGTAGAATGGAGTGGATTGGAATGGAATGGAATGGAATGGAATGGAATTCAATGGAATAGAATGAATTGGAATGGAATGGAATTGAAAGGAATGGAATGGAATAGAATGGAATCAGATGGAATGGAGTGGAATGGAATGGAATGGAATAGAATGGAATGGAATGGAATGGAATGGAATGGAATCGAATGGAATGGAATGGAATGGAAACAACCCGAGTAGAACGGAATGGAATGGAATGGAATGGAATGGAATGGAATGGAATGGAATGGAATGGAATGGAATGGAATGGAATTCAATGGAATAGAATGGAATGGAATGGAATAGAATGGAATGGAATGGAACTGAATCGAATGGAATGGAATGGAATGGAATGGAATGGAATGGAATGGAATGGAATTCAATGGAATATAATGGAATTGAATGTAATGGAATGGAATGGAATGGAATGGAATGGAATGGATTGGAATGGAATCAACACGAGTAGAACGGAATGGAAAGGAATGGAATGGAATGGAATGGAATGGAATCGAATGGAATGGAACGGAATGGAATGGAATGGAATGGAATGGAATGGAATGGAATGGAATGGAATGGAATTCAATGGAATAGAATGGAATGGAATGAAATGGAATGGAATCAACCCGACAAGAATGGAATGGATTGTAATGGAATGGAATGGAATGGAATGGAATGGAATGGAATGGAATGGAATCGAATGGAATGGAATGGAATGGAATCGAATGGAATGGAATGGAATGGAATGGAAAGGAATGGAATGGAATGGAATGGAATGGAATGGAATCAACCCGAGTAGAACGGAATGGAATGGAATCGAATGGAATCGAATGGAATGCAATGGAGTGGAATGGAATGGAATGGAATCGAATGGAATGGAATGGAATGGAATGGAATCGAATGGAATGGAATGGAATGGAATGGAATGGAATGGAATGGAATCGAATGGAGTGGAATGGAATGGAATGGAATCAACCCGAGTAGATTGGAATGGATTGGAATGGAATGGAATGGAATGGAATGGAATTCAATGGAAAAAATGAAATGGAATGGAATGGAATGTAATGGAATGGAATGGAATCGAATGGAATCGAATGGAATGGAATGGAATGAAATGGAATGGAATGGAATGGAATCGAATGGAATGGAATGGAATGCAATAGAATCGAATGGAATGGAATGGAATGGAATGGAATCGAATGGAATGGAATGGAATGGAATCAACCCGAGAAGATTGGAATGGATTGGAATGGAATGGAATGGAATGGAATGGAATGCAATTCAATGGAAAAAATGAAATGGAATGGAATGGAATGGAATGGAATGGAATGGAATGGAATCGAATGGAATCGAATGAAATCGAATGGAATGGAGTGGAATAGAATGGAATCAACCCGAGTAGAACGGAATGGAATGGAACGGAACGGAACGGAACGGAACGGAACATAACGGAACGGAACCGAATGGAATGGAGTGAAATGGAATGGAATCGAATGGAATCGAATGGCACCGAATGGAATGGAAAGAAGGGAATGGAATGGAATGGAATGGAATGGAATGGAATGGAATCAACCCGAGTAGAATGGAATGGATTGGAATGGAATGGAATGGAATGGAATGGAATTGAATAGAATAGAATGGAATGGAATGGAATGGAATGGAATGGAATGGAATGGAATGGAATGGAATCGAATGGAATCAAATGGAACCGAATGGAATGGAATGGAAGGGAATGGAATGGAATGGAATGGAATGGAATGGAATCAACCCGAGTACAATGGAATGGATTGGAATGGAATGGAATATAGTGTAATGGAATGGAATGGAATCGAATGGAATCGAATGGAATGGAATGGAATGGAATGGAATGGAATGGAATGGAATGGAATGGAATGGAATCAACCCGAGTAGAACGGAATGGAATGGAATGGAATGGAATGGAATGGAATGGAATGGAATGGAATGGAATGGAATGGAATGGAATGGAATGGAGTGGAATGGAATTCTATGGAATGGAATGGAATGGAATGGAATGGAATGGAATGGAATCAACCCGAGTAGAACGGAATGGAATGGAATGGAATGGAATGGAATGGAATGGAATTTAATGGAATGGAATGGAAAGGAATGGAATGGAATGGAATCAACCCGAGTAGAATGGAATTGGTAGGAATGGAATGGAATGGAATGGAACGTAATTCAATAGAATAGAATGGAAGGGAATGGAAAGGAATGGAATGGAATGTAATGGAATGGAATGGAATCGAATGGAAACGAATGGAATAGAACGGAATGGAGTGGAATAGAATGGAATCAACCCGAATAGAACGGAACGGAACGGAACGGAAAGGAACGGAATGGAATGGAGTGAAATGGAATGGCATCAAATGGAATCGAATGGAACCGAATGGAATGGAATGGAAGGGAATGGAATGCAATGGAATGGAATGGAATGGAATGGAATCAACCCGAGTAGAATGGAATGGACTGGAATGGAATGGAATGGAATGGAATGGAATGGAATGGAATGGAATGGAATGGAATGGAATGGAATGGAATTCTATGGAATGGAATTCAATGGAATAGAATGGAATGGAATGGAATGGAATGGAATGAACCCGAGTAGAACGGAATGGAATGGAATGGAATTGAATTGAATGGAATGGAATGGAATGGAATGGAATCGAATGGAATCGAATGGAATGGAATGGAATGGAATGGAATGGAATGGAATGGAATGGAATGGAATGGAATGGAATCGAATCGAACGGAATGAAATGGAATGGAATGGAATGGAATGGAATGGAATGGAATGGAATGGAATGGAATGGAATGGAATGGAATGGAATCAACCCGAGTAGATTGGAATGGATTGGAATGGAATGAAATGGAATGGAATGGAATTCAATGGAAAAAATGAAATGGAATGGAATGGAATGGAATGGAATGGAATGGAATAGGATCGAATAGAATCGAATGGAATCGAATGGAATGGAGTGGAAAAGAATGGAATCAACCCGAGTAGAATGGAATGGAATGGAACGGAACGGAACGGAACGGAACGGAACGGAACGGAACGGAATGGAGTGAAATGGAATGGAATCGAATGGAATCGAACGGAACCGAATGGAATGGAAAGAAGGGAACGGAATGGAATGGAATGGAATGGAATGGAATGGAATGGAATGGAATTCAATACAATAGAATGGAATGGAATGGAATGGAATGGAATGGAATGGAATGGAATCGAATGGAATCGAATGGAATGGAGTGGAATAGAATGGAATCAACCCGAATAGAACGGAACGGAACGGAACGGAACGGAACGGAATGGAATGGAGTGAAATGGAATGGAATCGAATGGAATCGAAAGGAACCGAATGGAATGGAATGGAAGGGAATGGAATGGAATTGAATGGAATGGAATGGATTGGAATAAACCCGAGTAGAATGGAATGGATTGGAATGGAATGGAATGGAATCAAATGCAATGCAATGGAATGGAATGGATGGGAATGGAATGGAACGGAATGTACCCGAGTAGAACGGAATGGAATGGAATGGAATTCAATGGAATGGAATCAACCCGAGTAGAACGGAATGGAATGGAATGGAATGGAATGGAATGGAATGGAATGGAATGGAATGGAATTGATTCGAATGGAATGGAATGGAATCGAATGGAATGGAATTGTATCGAAAGGAATGGAATGGAATGGAATGCAATGGAATGGAATGGAACGGAATGGAATGGAATGGAATCAACCCGATAAGATTGGAATGGATTTGAATGGAGTGGAATGGAATGGAATGGAATTCAATGGAATAGAATGAATTGGAATGGAATGGAATTGAAAGGAATGGAATGGAATAGAATGGAATCAGATGGAATGGAGTGGAATGGAATGGAATGGAATAGAATGGAATGGAATGGAATGGAATGGAATGGAATGGAATCGAATGGAATGGAATGGAATGGAAACAACCCGAGTAGAACGGAATGGAATGGAATGGAATGGAATGGAATGGAATGGAATGGAATGGAATGGAATGGAATGGAATTCAATGGAATAGAATGGAATGGAATGGAATAGAATGGAATGGAATGGAATTGAATCGAATGGAATGGAATGGAATGGAATGGAATTCAATGGAATATAATGGAATGGAATGTAATGGAATGGAATGGAATGGAATGGAATGGAATGGATTGGAATGGAATCAACACGAGTAGAACGGAATGGAAAGGAATGGAATGGAATGGAATGGAATGGAATCGAATGGAATGGAACGGAATGGAATGGAATGGAATGGAATGGAATGGAATGGAATGGAATTCAATGGAATAGAATGGAATGGAATGAAATGGAATGGAATCAACCCGACAAGGATGGAATGGATTGTAATGGAATGGAATGGAATGGAATGGAATGGAATGGAATGGAATGGAATGGAATGGAATGGAATGGAATGGAAAGGAATGGAATGGAATGGAATGGAATGGAATGGAATGGAATCAACCCGAGTAGAACGGAATGGAATGGAATCGAATGGAATCGAATGGAATGCAATGGAGTGGAATGGAATGGAATGGAATCGAATGGAATGGAATGGAATGGAATGGAATCGAATGGAATGGAATGGAATGGAATGGAATGGAATGGAATCGAATGGAGTGGAATGGAATGGAATGGAATCAACCCGAGTAGATTGGAATGGATTGGAATGGAATGGAATGGAATGGAATGGAATTCAATGGAAAAAATGAAATGGAATGGAATGGAATGGAATGGAATGGAATGGAATCGAATGGAATCGAATGGAATGGAATGGAATGAAATGGAATGGAATGGAATGGAATCGAATGGAATGGAATGGAATGCAATAGAATCGAATGGAATGGAATGGAATGGAATGGAATCGAAAGGAATGGAATGGAATGGAATCAACCCGAGAAGATTGGAATGGATTGGAATGGAATGGAATGGAATGGAATGGAATGGAATTCAATGGAAAAAATGAAATGGAATGGAATGGAATGGAATGGAATGGAATGGAATCGAATGGAATCGAATGAAATCGAATGGAATGGAGTGGAATAGAATGGAATCAACCCGAGTAGAACGGAATGGAATGGAACGGAACGGAACGGAACGGAACGGAACATAACGGAACGGAACCGAATGGAATGGAGTGAAATGGAATGGAATCGAATGGAATCGAATGGCACCGAATGGAATGGAAAGAAGGGAATGGAATGGAATGGAATGGAATGGAATGGAATGGAATGGAATCAACCCGAGTAGAATGGAATGGATTGGAATGGAATGGAATGGAATGGAATGGAATGGAATAGAATAGAATGGAATGGAATGGAATGGAATGGAATGGAATGGAATGGAATCGAATGGAATCAAATGGAACCGAATGGAATGGAATGGAAGGGAATGGAATCGAATGGAATGGAATGGAATGGAATCAACCCGAGTAGAATGGAATGGATTGGAATGGAATGGAATACAATGTAATGGAATGGAATGGAATCGAATGGAATCGAATGGAATGGAATGGAATGGAATGGAATGGAATGGAATGGAATGGAATGGAATGGAATGGAATCAACCCGAGTAGAACGGAATGGAATGGAATGGAATGGAATGGAATGGAATGGAATGGAATGGAATGGAATTCTATGGAATGGAATGGAATGGAATGGAATGGAATGGAATGGAATCAACCCGAGTAGAACGGAATGGAATGGAATGGAATGGAATGGAATGGAATGGAATTTAATGGAATGGAATGGAAAGGAATGGAATGGAATGGAATCAACCCGAGTAGAATGGAATTGGTAGGAATGGAATGGAATGGAATGGAACGTAATTCAATAGAATAGAATGGAAGGGAATGGAAAGGAATGGAATGGAATGTAATGGAATGGAATGGAATCGAATGGAAACGAATGGAATAGAACGGAATGGAGTGGAATAGAATGGAATCAACCCGAATAGAACGGAACGGAACGGAACGGAAAGGAACGGAATGGAATGGAGTGAAATGGAATGGAATCAAATGGAATCGAATGGAACCGAATGGAATAGAATGGAAGGGAATGCAATGCAATGGAATGGAATGGAATGGAATGGAATCAACCCGAGTAGAATGGAATGGACTGGAATGGAATGGAATGGAATGGAATGGAATGGAATGGAATGGAATTGAATGGAATGGAATGGAATGGAATCAACCCGAATAGAATGGAATGGAATGGAATGGAATGGAATGGAATGGAATGGAATGGAATGGAATCGAATGGAATTCTATGGAATGGAATTCAATGGAATAGAATGGAATGGAATGGAATGGAATGGAATGAACCCGAGTAGAACGGAATGGAATGGAATGGAATTGAATTGAATGGAATGGAATGGAATGGAATGGAACCGAATGGAATCGAATGGAATGGAATGGAATGGAATGGAATGGAATGGAATCGAATGGAATGGAATGGAATGGAATCGAATCGAACGGAATGAAATGGAATGGAATGGAATGGAATGGAATGGAATGGAATGGAATGGAATGGAATGGAATCAACCCGAGTAGATTGGAATGGATTGGAATGGAATGAAATGGAATGGAATGGAATTCATTGGAAAAAATGAAATGGAATGGAATGGAATGGAATGGAATGGAATGGAATAGGATCGAATGGAATCGAATGGAATCGAATGGAATGGAGTGGAAAAGAATGGAATCAACCCGAGTAGAATGGAATGGAATGGAACGGAACGGAACGGAACGGAACGGAACGGAACGGAACGGAATGGAGTGAAATGGAATGGAATCGAATGGAATCGAACGGAACCGAATGGAATGGAAAGAAGGGAACGGAATGGAATGGAATGGAATGGAATGGAATGGAATGGAATGGAATTCAATACAATAGAATGGAATGGAATGGAATGGAATGGAATGGAATGGAATGGAATGGAATCGAATGGAATCGAATGGAATCGAATGGAATGGAGTGGAATAGAATGGAATCAACCCGAATAGAACGGAACGGAACGGAACGGAACGGAATGGAATGGAGTGAAATGGAATGGAATCGAATGGAATCGAAAGGAACCGAATGGAATGGAATGGAAGGGAATGGAATGGAATTGAATGGAATGGAATGGATTGGAATAAACCCGAGTAGAATGGAATGGATTGGAATGGAATGGAATGGAATCAAATGCAATGCAATGGAATGGAATGGAATGGAATGGAATGGAACGGAATGGATCCGAGTAGAACGGAATGGAATGGAATGGAATGGAATGAACCGGAGTAGAACGGAATGGAATGGAATGGAATGGAATGGAATGGAATGGAATCGAAAGGAATGGAATGGAATGGAATGGAATGGAATGGAATGGAATGGAATGGAATGGAATGGAATTTTATCGAATGGAATCGAATGGAATGGAATGGAATGGAATGGAATCAACCCGAGTAGATTGGAATGGATTGGAATGGAATGAAATGGAATGGAATGGAATTCAATGGAAAAAATAAAATGGAATGGAATGGAATGGAATGGAATGGAATGGAATGGAATGGAATGCAATAGAATCGAATGGAATGGAATGGAATGGAATGGAATGGAATGGAATCGAATGGAATGGAATCGAATGGAATGGAATGGAATGGAATCAACCCGAGAAGATTGGAATGGATTTGAATGGAGTGGATTGGAATGGAATGGAATGGAATTCAATGGAAAAAATGAAATGGAATGGAATGGAATGGAATGGAATGGAATCGAATGGAATCGAATGAAATCGAATGGAATGGAGTGGAATAGAATGGAATCAACCCGAGTAGAACGGAATGGAATGGAACGGAACGGAACGGAACGCAACGGAACGGAACCGAATGGAATGGAGTGAAATGGAATGGAATCGAATGGAATCGAATGGCACCGAATGGAATGGAAAGAAGGGAATGGAATGGAATGGAATGGAATGGAATGGAATGGAATCAACCCGAGTAGAATGGAATGGATTGGAATGGAATGGAATGGAATGGAATGGAATTCAATAGAATAGAATGGAATGGAATGGAATGGAATGGAATGGAATCGAATGGAATCGAATGGAATCGAATGGAATGGAGTGGAATAGAATGGAATCAACCTGAATAGAACGGAAAGGAACGGAACGGAACGGAATGGAATTGAGTGAAATGGAATGGAATCGAATGGAATCGAAAGGAACCGAATGGAATGGAATGGAAGGGAATGGAATGGAATGGAATGGAATGGAATGGAATCAACCAGAGTAGAATGGAATGGACTGGAATGGAATGGAATGGAATGGAATGGAATGGAATAGAATGGAACGGAAAGGAATGGAATGGAATGGAATGGAATGGAATGGAATGGAATGGAATGGAATGGAATGGAATGGAATGGAATGGAATTCAATGGAATGGAATGGAATGGAATGGAATGGAATGAACCCGAGTTGAACGGAATGCAATGGAATGGGATGGAATGGAATGGAATGGAATGGAATGGAATGGAATGGAATGGAATGGAATGGAATGGAATGGAATGGAATTCAATGGAATGGAATGGAATGGAATGGAATGGAATGAACCCGAGTTGAACGGAATGCAATGGAATGGGATGGAATGGAATGGAATGGAATGGAATGGAATGGAATGGAATGGAATGGAATTGATTCGAATGGAATGGAATGAAATGGAATGGAATGGAATGGTATCGAAAGGAATGGAATGGAATGGAATGCAATGGAATGGAATGGAATGGAATGGAATGGAATGGAATGGAATGGAATGGAATGGAATCAACCCGAGTAGAATGGAGTGGATTGGAATGGAATGGAATGGAATGGAATGGAATTCAATGGAATAGAATGAAATGGAATGGAATGGAATAGAATGGAATGGAATGGAATAGAATGGAATCGGATGGAATGGAGTGGAATGGAATGGAATGGAATGGAATGGAATGGAATGGAATCGAATGGAATGGAATGGAATGGAATCGAATGGAATGGAATGGAATGGAATGGAATCAACCCGAGTAGAACGGAATGGAATGGAATGGAATGGAATGGAATGGAATGGAATGGAATGGAATGGAATGGAATTCTATGGAATAGAATGGAATGGAATGGAATAGAATGGAGTGGAATGGAATTGAATCGAATGGAATGGAATGGAATGGAATGCAATGGAAGGGAATGGAATGGAATCAACCCGAGTAGAACGGAATGGATTGGAATGGAAAGGAATGGAATGGAATGGAATGGAATGAATGGAATGGAATGGAATGGAATGGAATCGAATGGAATCGAATGGAATCGAATGGAATGGAACGGAATGGAATGGAATGGAATGGAATGGAATGGAATGGAATGGAATGGAATCGAATGGAATGGAATGGAATGGAATGGAATGGAATGGAATGGAATGGAATGGAATGGAATGGAATGGAATGGAATGGAGTGGAATGGAATGGAATCAACCCGACTAGAACGGAATGGAATGGAATGGAATGGAATGGAATGGAATGGAATGGAATGGAATGGAATGGAATGGAATTCAATGGAATATAATGGAATGGAATGGAATGGAATGGATTGGAATGGAATCAACACGAGTAGAACGGAATGGAATGGAATGGAAAGGAATGGAATGGAATGGAATGGAATGGAATGTAATGGAATGTTATGTAATGGAATGGAATCGAATGGAATCGAATGGAATCGAATGGAATGGAATGGAATGGAATGGAATGGAACGGAACGGAATGGAATGGAATGGAATGGAATGGAATGGAATGGAATGGAATTCAATGGAATAGAATGGAATGGAATGAAATGGAATGGAATCAACCCGAGAAGAATGGAATGGATTGTAATGGAATGGAATGGAATGGAATGGAATGGAATGGAATGGAATGGAATCGAATGGAATGGAATGGAATGGAATGGAATGGAATGGAATGGAATGGAATGGAATGGAATGGAATGGAATGGAATCAACCCGAGTAGAACGGAATGGAATGGAATTGAATGGAATGGAAAGGAATGGAATGGAATGGAATGGAATTCAATGGAATGGAATGGAATGGAATGGAAGGGAATGGAATCAACCCGAGTAGAATGGAATGGAATGGAATGGAATGGAATGGAATGGAATTCAATGGAATAGAATGGAATGGAATGGAATGGAATGGAATGAACCCGAGTAGAACGGAATGGAATGGAATGGAATTGAATGGAATGGAATGGAATGGAATGGAACGGAATGGAATGGAATGGAATGGAATGGAATGGCATGGAATGGAATGGAATCAACCCGAGTAGAATGGAGTGGATTGAAATGGAATGGAATGGAATGGAATGGAATTCAATGGAATAGAATGAAATGGAATGGAATGGAATGGAATGGAATGGAATGGAATGGAATGGAATGGAATGAACCCGAGTAGAATGGAATGGATTGGAATGGAATGGAATGGAATGGAATGGAATGGAATGGAATGGAATCAACCCGAGTAGAACGGAATGGAATGGAATGGAATGGAATGGAATGGAATTCAAAGAAATGGAATGGAATGGAACAGAATGGAATGGAATGGAATCAACCCGAGTAGAACGGAATGGAATGGAATGGAATGGAATGGAATGGCATGGAATGGAATGGAATGGAATGAAATGGAATGGAATGGAATGGAATGGAATGGAATGGAATGGAATGGAATGGAATCGAATGGAATCGAATGGAATCGAATGGAATGTAGTGGAATAGAATGGAATCAACCCGAGTAGAAAGGAATGGAATGGAACGGAACGGAATGGAACGGAACGGAAAGGAATGGAATGGAGTGAAATGGAATGGAATCGAATGGACTCGAATGGAACCGAATGGAATGGAATGGAAGGGAATGGAATGGAATGGAATGGAATGGAATGGAATGGAATGGAATGGAATGGAATGGAATGGAATCAACCCGAGTAGAATAGAATGGATTGGAATGGAATGGAATGGAATGGAATGGAATGGAATCGAATGGAATCGAATGGAATCGAATGGAATGGAATGGAGTGGAATGGAATCAACCCGAGTAGAATGGAATGGAATGGAACGGAATGGAATGGAATGGAATTGAATGGAATGGAATGGAATGGAATGGAATGGAATGGAATGGAATGGAATGGAATGGAATGGAATTCAATGGACTAGAATGGAATGGAATGGAATGGAATGGAATGGAATGGAATAGAATGGAATCGAATGGAATTGAATGGAATGGAATGGAATAGAATGGAATCAACCCGAGTAGAAAGGAATGGAATGGAATGGAATGGAATGGAATGGAATGGAATGGAATGGAATGGAATGGAATGGAATGGAATGGAATGGAATGGAATGGAATGCAATGAAATGGAAAGGAATGGAATGGAATCGAATGGAATGGACTGGAATGAAATGGAAAGGAATGGAATGGACTGGAATGGAATGGAATGGAATCAACCCGAGTAAAATGGAATGGATTGGAATGGAATGGAATGGAATCGAATGGAATCAAATGGAACCGAATGGAATGGAATGGAAGGGAATGGAATGGAATGGAATGGAATGGAATGGAATCAACCCGAGTAGAATGGAATGGATTGGAATGGAATGGAATATAATGTAATGGAATGGAATGGAATCGAATGGAATCGAATGGAATCGAATGGAATGGAATGGAATGGAATGGAATGGAATGGAATGGAATCAACCCGAGTAGAACGGAATGGAATGGAATGGAATGGAATTCAAAGAAATGGAATGGAATGGAACGGAATGGAATGGAATGGAATCAACCCGAGTAGAACGGAATGGAATGGAATGGAATGGAATGGAATGGCATGGAATGGAATGGAATGGAATGGAATGGAATGGAATGGAATCGAATGGAATCGAATGGAATCGAATGGAATGGAGTGGAATAGAATGGAATCAACCCGAGTAGAAAGGAATGGAATGGAACGGAACGGAATGGAACGGAACGGAAAGGAATGGAATGGAGTGAAATGGAATGGAATCGAATGGACTCGAATGGAACCGAATGGAATGGAATGGAAGGGAATGGAATGGAATGGAATGGAATGGAATGGAATGGAATGGAATGGAATCAACCCGAGTAGAATAGAATGGATTGGAATGGAATGGAATGGAATGGAATGGAATGGAATCGAATGGAATCGAATGGAATCGAATGGAATGGAATGGAGTGGAATGGAATCAACCCGAGTAGAACGGAATGGAATGGAACGGAATGGAATGGAATGGAATTGAATGGAATGGAATGGAATGGAATGGAATGGAATGGAATGGAATGGAATGGAATGGAATGGAATGGAATGGAATGGAATGGAATTCAATGGACTAGAATGGAATGGAATGGAATGGAATGGAATGGAATGGAATGGAATGGAATCGAATGGAATCGAATGGAATTGAAGGGAATGGAATGGAATAGAATGGAATCAACCCGAGTAGAAAGGAATGGAATGGAATGGAATGGAATGGAATGGAATGGAATGGAATGGAATGGAATGGAATGGAATGGAATGGAATGGAATGCAATGAAATGGAAAGGAATGGAATGGAATCGAATGGAATGGACTGGAATGAAATGGAATGGAATGGAATGGAATGGAATGGAATGGAATGGAATCGAATGGAATCAAATGGAACCGAATGGAATGGAATGGAAGGGAATGGAATGGAATGGAATGGAATGGAATGGAATCAACCCGAGTAGAATGGAATGGATTGGAATGGAATGGAATATAATGTAATGGAATGGAATGGAATCGAATGGAATCGAATGGAATCGAATGGAATGGAATGGAATGGAATGGAATGGAATCGAATGGAATGGAACGGAATGGAATGGAATGGAATGGAATGGAATTCAAAGAAATGGAATGGAATGGAATTCAAAGAAATGGAATGGAATGGAATGGAATGGAAAGGAATGGAATCAACCCGAGTAGAACGGAATGGAATGGAATGGAATGGAATGGAATTCAAAGAAATGGAATGGAATGGAATGGAATGGAATGGAATGGAATCAACCCGAGTAGAACGGAATGGAATGGAATGGAATGGAATGGAATGCAATGAAATGGAATGGAATGCAATGGAATCGAATAGAATGGACTGGAATGAAATGGAATGGAATGGAATGGAATGGAATGGAATGGAATGGAATGGAATGGAATGGAATGGAATGGAATCAACCCGAGTAGAATGGAATGGATTGGAATGGAATGGAATGGAATGGAATCGAATGGAATGGAATGGGATCGAATGGAATGGAAAGGAATGGAATGGACGCGAGAAGAACGGAATGGAATGGAATGGAATGGAATGGAATGGAATGGAATGGAATGGAATGGAATGGAATGGAATGAACCCGAGTAGAACGGAATGGAATGGAATGGAATGGAATGGAATGGAATGGAATGGAATGGAATGGAATGGAATGGAATGGAATGGAATGGAATGGAATCAACCCGTGTAGAATGGAATGGATAGGAATGGAATGGAATGGAATGGAATGTTATTCAATAGAAGAGAATGGAACGGAATGGAAAGGAATGGAATGGAATGGAATGGAAAGGAATGGAATCGAATGGGATCAACCCGAGTAGAATGGAATGGAATGGAATGGAATGGAATGGAACGGAATGGAATGGAATGGAATGGAATGGAATGGAGTGGAGTGGAGTGGAGTGGAATGGAATGGAATGGAATGGAATGGAATGGAATTCAATGGAATAGAATGGAATGGAATGGAATGGAATGGAATCACCTCGAGTAGAAAGGAATGGAATGGAATGGAATGGAATGGAATGGAATGGAATGGAATGGAATGGAATGGAATGGAATGCAATGGAATGGAATGGAATGGAATGGAATGGAATGGAATCAACCAGAGTAGAATGGAATGGATTGGAATGGAATGGAATGGAATGGAATGGAATAGAATGGAATGGAATGGAATGGAATGGAATGGAATGGAATGGAATGGAATGGAATGGAATGGAATTCAATGGAATGGAATGGAATGGAATGGAATGGAATGAACCCGAGTTGAACGGAATGGAATGGAATGGGATGGAATGGAATGGAATGGAATGGAATGGAATGGAATGGAATGGAATGGAATGGAATCAACCCGAGTAGAATGGAGTGGATTGGAATGGAATGGAATGGAATGGAATGGAATTCAATGGAATAGAATGAAATGGAATGGAATGGAATAGAATGGAATGGAATGGAATAGAATGGAATCGGATGGAATGGAGTGGAATGGAATGGAATGGAATGGAATGGAATGGAATCGAATGGAATGGAATGGAATGGAATGGAATGGAATGGAATGGAATGGAATGGAATCAACCCGAGTAGAAAGGAATGGAATGGAATGGAATGGAATGGAATGGAATGGAATGGAATGGAATGGAATTCTATGGAATAGAATGGAATGGAATGGAATGGAATGGAATTCCATGGAATGGAATGGAATGGAATGGAATGGAATGGAATGCAATGGAATGGAATGGAATGGAATCAACCCGAGTAGAACGGAATGGATTGGAATGGAAAGGAATGGAATGGAATGGAATGGAATGAATGGAATGGAATGGAATGGAATGGAATCGAATGGAATCGAATGGAATCGAATGGAATGGAACGGAATGGAATGGAATGGAATGGAATGGAATGGAATGGAATGGAATGGAGTCGAATGGAATGGAATGGAATGGAATGGAATGGAATGGAATGGAATGGAATGGAATGGAATGGAATGGAATGGAGTGGAATGGAATGGAATCAACCCGAGTAGAACGGAATGGAATGGAATGGAATGGAATGGAATGGAATGGAATGGAATGGAATGGAATGGAATGGAATTCAATGGAATATAATGGAATGGAATGGAATGGAATGGATTGGAATGGAATCAACACGAGTAGAACGGAATGGAATGGAATGGAAAGGAATGGAATGGAATGGAATGGAATGGAATGGAATGTAATGGAATGTTATGTAATGGAATGGAATCGAATGGAATCGAATGGAATGGAACGGAATGGAATGGAATGGAATGGAATGGAATGGAATGGAACGGAACGGAATGGAATGGAATGGAATGGAATGGAATGGAATGGAATGGAATGGAATTCAGTGGAATAGAATGGAATGGAATGAAATGGAATGGAATCAACCCGAGAAGAATGGAATGGATTGTAATGGAATGGAATGGAATGGAATGGAATGGAATGGAATGGAATCGAATGGAATGGAATGGAATGGAATGGAATGGAATGGAATGGAATGGAATGGAATGGAATGGAATCAACCCGAGTAGAACGGAATGGAATGGAATGGAATGGAATGGAAAGGAATGGAATGGAATGGAATGGAATTCAATGGAATGGAATGGAATGGAATGGAAGGGAATGGAATCAACCCGAGTAGAATAGAATGGATTGGAATGGAATGGAATGGAATGGAATGGAATGGAATGGAATCGAATGGAATCGAATGGAATCGAATGGAATGGAATGGAGTGGAATGGAATGGAACGGAATGGAATGGAATGGAATCAACCCGAGTAGAACGGAATGGAATGGAATGGAATGGAATGGAATGGAATGGAATGGAATGGAATGGAATGCAATGGAATGGAATGGAATTCAATTGAATGGAATGGAATGGAATGGAATGAACCCGAGTAGAACGGAATGGAATGGAATGGAATTGAATGGAATGGAATGGAATGGAATGGAATGGAATCGAATGGAATCGAATGGAATCGAATGGAATCGAATTGAATCGAATGGAATCGAATGGAATGGAATGGAATGGAATGGAATGGAATGGAATGGAATGGAAAGGAATGGAATCAACCCGAGTAGATTGGAATGGATTGGAATGGAATGGAAAGGAATGGAATGGAATTCAATGGAAAAAATGAAATGGAATGGAATGGAATGGAATGGAATGGAATGGAATGGAATCGAATGGAATGGAATGGAATGGAATGGAATGGAATGGAATGGAATTGAATGGAATGGAATGGAATGGAATGGAATCAAATGGAATCGAATGGAATGGAATGGAATGGAATGGAATGGAATGGAATGGAATCGAATGGAATCGAATGGAATCGTATGGAATGGAGTGGAATAGAATGGAATCAACCCGAGTAGAACGGAATGGAATGGAACGGAACGGAACGGAACGGAACCGAATGGAATGGAGTGAAATGGAATGGAATCGAATGGAATCGAATGGCACCGAATGGAATGGAAAGAAGGGAATGGAATGGAATGGAATGGAATGGAATGGAATCAACCCGAGTAGAATGGAATGGATTGGAATGGAATGGAATGGAGTGGAATGGAATGGAATGGAATGGAATGGAATGGAATGGAATGGAATGGAATGGAATGGAATGGAATGGAATGGAATCAACCCGAGTTGAACGGAATGGAATGGAATGGAATGGAATGGAATGGAATGGAATGGAATGGAATCAACCCGAGTAGAACGGAATGGAATGGAATGGAATGGAATGGAATTCAATGGAATAGAATGGAATGGAATGGAATGGAATGGAATGGAATGAACCCGAGTAGAACGGAATGGAATGGAATGGAATTGAATGGAATGGAATGGAATGGAATGGATTGGAATCGAACGGAATGGAATGGAATGGAATGGAATGGAATGGAATGGAATGGAATGGAATGGAATGGAATCAACCCGAGTAGATTGGAATGGATTGGAATGGAATGAAATGGAATGGAATGGAATTCAATGGAAAAAATGAAATGGAATGGAATGGAATGGAATGGAATGGAATGGAATGGAATCGAATGGAATCGAATGGAATCGAATGGAATGGAATGGAATGGAATGGAATGGAATGGAATGGAATCAACCCGAGTAGAACGGAATGGAATGGAATGGAATGGAATGGAATGGAATGGAATGGAATGGAATGGAATGGAATGGAATTCAATGGAATGGAATGGAATGGAATGGAATGGAATGGAATGGAATGGAATGGAATGGAATGGAATAGAATGGAATTGAATGGAATCGAATGGAATGGAATGGAATAGAATGGAATCAACTCGAGTAGAAAGGAATGGAATGGAATGGAATGGAATGGAATGGAATGGAATGGAATGGAATGGAATGGAATGCAATGGAATGGAATGGAATGGAATGGAATCGAATGGAATGGACTGGAATGAAATGGAATGGAATGGAATGGAATGGAATGGAATGGAATGGAATCAACCCGAGTAGAACGGAATGGAATGGAATGGAATGGAATGGAATGGAATGGAATGGAATGGAATGGAATGCAATGGAATGGAATGGAATTCAATTGAATGGAATGGAATGGAATGGAATGAACCCGAGTAGAACGGAATGGAATGGAATGGAATTGAATGGAATGGAATGGAATGGAATGGAATGGAATCGAATGGAATCGAATGGAATCGAATGGAATCGAATTGAATCGAATGGAATCGAATGGAATGGAATGGAATGGAATGGAATGGAATGGAATGGAATGGAAAGGAATGGAATCAACCCGAGTAGATTGGAATGGATTGGAATGGAATGGAAAGGAATGGAATGGAATTCAATGGAAAAAATGAAATGGAATGGAATGGAATGGAATGGAATGGAATGGAATGGAATCGAATGGAATGGAATGGAATGGAATGGAATGGAATGGAATGGAATTGAATGGAATGGAATGGAATGGAATGGAATCGAATGGAATCGAATGGAATGGAATGGAATGGAATGGAATGGAATGGAATGGAATCGAATGGAATCGAATGGAATCGTATGGAATGGAGTGGAATAGAATGGAATCAACCCGAGTAGAACGGAATGGAATGGAACGGAACGGAACGGAACGGAACCGAATGGAATGGAGTGAAATGGAATGGAATCGAATGGAATCGAATGGCACCGAATGGAATGGAAAGAAGGGAATGGAATGGAATGGAATGGAATGGAATGGAATCAACCCGAGTAGAATGGAATGGATTGGAATGGAATGGAATGGAGTGGAATGGAATGGAATGGAATGGAATGGAATGGAATGGAATGGAATGGAATGGAATGGAATGGAATGGAATCAACCCGAGTTGAACGGAATGGAATGGAATGGAATGGAATGGAATGGAATGGAATGGAATGGAATCAACCCGAGTAGAACGGAATGGAATGGAATGGAATGGAATGGAATTCAATGGAATAGAATGGAATGGAATGGAATGGAATGGAATGGAATGAACCCGAGTAGAACGGAATGGAATGGAATGGAATTGAATGGAATGGAATGGAATGGAATGGATTGGAATCGAACGGAATGGAATGGAATGGAATGGAATGGAATGGAATGGAATGGAATGGAATGGAATGGAATCAACCCGAGTAGATTGGAATGGATTGGAATGGAATGAAATGGAATGGAATGGAATTCAATGGAAAAAATGAAATGGAATGGAATGGAATGGAATGGAATGGAATGGAATGGAATAGAATGGAATCGAATGGAATCGAATGGAATGGAATGGAATGGAATGGAATGGAATGGAATGGAATCAACCCGAGTAGAACGGAATGGAATGGAATGGAATGGAATGGAATGGAATGGAATGGAATGGAATGGAATGGAATGGAATTCAATGGAATGGAATGGAATGGAATGGAATGGAATGGAATGGAATGGAATGGAATGGAATGGAATGGAATAGAATGGAATTGAATGGAATCGAATGGAATGGAATGGAATAGAATGGAATCAACTCGAGTAGAAAGGAATGGAATGGAATGGAATGGAATGGAATGGAATGGAATGGAATGGAATGGAATGCAATGAAATGGAATGGAATGGAATGGAATCGAATGGAATGGACTGGAATGAAATGGAATGGAATGGAATGGAATGGAATGGAATGGAATGGAATGGAATGGAATGCAATGGAATCAACCCGAGTAGAATGGAATGGATTGGAATGGAATGGAATGGAATGGAATCGAATGGAATTCAATGGAATCGAATGGAATGGAAAGGAATGGAATGGACGCGAGTAGAACGGAATGGAATGGAATGGAATGGAATGGAATGGAATGGAATGGAATGGAATGAACCCGAGTAGAACGGAATGGAATGGAATGGAATGGAATGGAATGGAATGGAATGGAAAGGAATGGAATCAACCCGAGTAGATTGGAATGGATTGGAATGGAGTGGAAAGGAATGGAATGGAATTCAATGGAAAAAATGAAATGGAATGGAATGGAATGGAATGGAATGGAATGGAATGGAATCGAATGGAATGGAATGGAATGGAATGGAATGGAATGGAATGGAATGGAATTCAATGGAATAGAATGGAATGGAATGGAATGGAATGGAATTAACCCGAGTAGAACGGAATGGAATGGAATGGAATTGAATTGAATGGAATGGAATGGAATGGATTGGAATCGAACGGAATGGAATGGAATGGAATGGAATGGAATGGAATGGAATGGAATGGAATCGAATCGAATCGAATGGAATCGAATGGAATGGAATGGAATGGAATGGAATGGAATGGAATGGAATGGAATCAACCCGAGTAGATTGGAATGGATTGGAATGGAATGAAATGGAATGGAATGGAATTCAATGGAAAAAATGAAATGGAATGGAATGGAATGGAATGGAATGGAATGGAATGGAATCGAATGGAATCGAATGGAATCGAATGGAATGGAATGGAATGGAATGGAATGGAATGGAATGGAATCAACCCGAGTAGAACGGAATGGAATGGAATGGAATGGAATGGAATGGAATGGAATGGAATGGAATGGAATGGAATGGAATTCAATGGAATGGAATGGAATGGAATGGAATGGAATGGAATGGAATGGAATGGAATGGAATGGAATGGAATAGAATGGAATTGAATGGAATCGAATGGAATGGAATGGAATAGAATGGAATCAACTCGAGTAGAAAGGAATGGAATGGAATGGAATGGAATGGAATGGAATGGAATGGAATGGAATGGAATGCAATGAAATGGAATGGAATGGAATGGAATCGAATGGAATGGACTGGAATGAAATGGAATGGAATGGAATGGAATGGAATGGAATGGAATGGAATGGAATGGAATGGAATGCAATGGAATCAACCCGAGTAGAATGGAATGGATTGGAATGGAATGGAATGGAATGGAATCGAATGGAATTCAATGGAATCGAATGGAATGGAAAGGAATGGAATGGACGCGAGTAGAACGGAATGGAATGGAATGGAATGGAATGGAATGGAATGGAATGGAATGGAAAGGAATGGAATCAACCCGAGTAGATTGGAATGGATTGGAATGGAGTGGAAAGGAATGGAATGGAATTCAATGGAAAAATTGAAATGGAATGGAATGGAATGGAATGGAATGGAATGGAATGGAATCGAATGGAATGGAATGGAATGGAATGGAATGGAATGGAATGGAATTCAATGGAATAGAATGGAATGGAATGGAATGGAATGGAATGAACCCGAGTAGAACGGAATGGAATGGAATGGAATTGAATTGAATGGAATGGAATGGAATGGATTGGAATCGAACGGAATGGAATGGAATGGAATGGAATGGAATGGAATGGAATGGAATGGAATGGAATCGAATCGAATGGAATCGAATGGAATGGAATGGAATGGAATGGAATGGAATGGAATGGAATGGAATCAACCCGAGTAGATTGGAATGGATTGGAATGGAATGAAATGGAATGGAATGGAATTCAATGGAAAAAATGAAATGGAATGGAATGGAATGGAATGGAATGGAATGGAATGGAATGGAATCGAATGGAATCGAATGGAATCGAATGGAATCGAATGGAATGGAATGGAATGGAATGGAATGGAATGGAATGGAATGGAAAGGAATGGAATCAACCCGAGTAGATTGGAATGGATTGGAATGGAATGGAAAGGAATGGAATGGAATTCAATGGAAAAAATGAAATGGAATGGAATGGAATGGAATGGAATGGAATGGAATGGAATGGAATGGAATGGAATGGAATGGAATCGAATGGAATGGAATGGAATGGAATGGAATCGAATGGAATCGAATGGAATGGAATGGAATGGAATGGAATGGAATGGAATGGAATCGAATGGAATCGAATGGAATCGTATGGAATGGAGTGGAATAGAATGGAATCAACCCGAGTAGAACGGAATGGAATGGAACGGAACGGAACGGAACGGAACGGAACGGAACCGAATGGAATGGAGTGAAATGGAATGGAATCGAATGGAATCGAATGGCACCGAATGGAATGGAAAGAAGGGAATGGAATGGAATGGAATGGAATGGAATGGAATGGAATCAACCCGAGTAGAATGGAATGGATTGGAATGGAATGGAATGGAGTGGAATGGAATGGAATGGAATGGAATGGAATGGAATGGAATGGAATGGAATGGAATGGAATGGAATCAACCCGAGTTGAACGGAATGGAATGGAATGGAATGGAAAGGAATGGAATGGAATGGAATGGAATCAACCCGAGTAGAACGGAATGGAATGGAATGGAATGGAATGGAATTCAATGGAATAGAATGGAATGGAATGGAATGGAATGGAATGAACCCGAGTAGAACGGAATGGAATGGAATGGAATTGAATGGAATGGAATGGAATAGAATGGATTGGAATCGAACGGAATGGAATGGAATGGAATGGAATGGAATGGAATGGAATGGAATGGAATCGAATCGAATGGAATCGAATGGAATGGAATGGAATGGAATGGAATGGAGTGGATTGGAATGGAATGGAATCAACCCGAGTAGATTGGAATGGATTGGAATGGAATGAAATGGAATGGAATGGAATTCAATGGAAAAAATGGAATGGAATGGAATGGAATGGAATGGAATGGAATGGAATCGAATGGAATCGAATGGAATCGAATGGAATGGAATGGAATGGAATGGAATGGAATGGAATGGAATCAACCCGAGTAGAACGGAATGGAATGGAATGGAATGGAATGGAATGGAATGGAATGGAATGGAATGGAATGGAATGGAATGGAATCAACCCGAGTAGATTGGAATGGATTGGAATGGAATGAAATGGAATGGAATGGAATTCAATGGAAAAAATGAAATGGAATGGAATGGAATGGAATGGAATGGAATGGAATGGAATCGAATGGAATCGAATGGAATCGAATGGAATGGAATGGAATGGAATGGAATGGAATGGAATGGAATCAACCCGAGTAGAACGGAATGGAATGGAATGGAATGGAATGGAATGGAATGGAATGGAATGGAATGGAATGGAATTCAATGGAATGGAATGGAATGGAATGGAATGGAATGGAATGGAATCAACCCGAGTTGAACGGAATGGAATGGAATGGAATGGAAAGGAATGGAATGGAATGGAATGGAATCAACCCGAGTAGAACGGAATGGAATGGAATGGAATGGAATGGAATTCAATGGAATAGAATGGAATGGAATGGAATGGAATGGAATGAACCCGAGTAGAACGGAATGGAATGGAATGGAATTGAATGGAATGGAATGGAATAGAATGGATTGGAATCGAACGGAATGGAATGGAATGGAATGGAATGGAATGGAATGGAATGGAATGGAATCGAATCGAATGGAATCGAATGGAATGGAATGGAATGGAATGGAATGGAGTGGATTGGAATGGAATGGAATCAACCCGAGTAGATTGGAATGGATTGGAATGGAATGAAATGGAATGGAATGGAATTCAATGGAAAAAATGGAATGGAATGGAATGGAATGGAATGGAATGGAATGGAATCGAATGGAATCGAATGGAATCGAATGGAATGGAATGGAATGGAATGGAATGGAATGGAATGGAATCAACCCGAGTAGAACGGAATGGAATGGAATGGAATGGAATGGAATGGAATGGAATGGAATGGAATGGAATGGAATGGAATGGAATCAACCCGAGTAGATTGGAATGGATTGGAATGGAATGAAATGGAATGGAATGGAATTCAATGGAAAAAATGAAATGGAATGGAATGGAATGGAATGGAATGGAATGGAATGGAATCGAATGGAATCGAATGGAATCGAATGGAATGGAATGGAATGGAATGGAATGGAATGGAATGGAATCAACCCGAGTAGAACGGAATGGAATGGAATGGAATGGAATGGAATGGAATGGAATGGAATGGAATGGAATGGAATGGAATTCAATGGAATGGAATGGAATGGAATGGAATGGAATGGAATGGAATGGAATGGAATGGAATGGAATAGAATGGAATTGAATGGAATCGAATGGAATGGAATGGAATAGAATGGAATCAACTCGAGTAGAAAGGAATGGAATGGAATGGAATGGAATGGAATGGAATGGAATGGAATGGAATGGAATGGAATGCAATGAAATGGAATGGAATGGAATGGAATCGAATGGAATGGACTGGAATGAAATGGAATGGAATGGAATGGAATGGAATGGAATGGAATGGAATGGAATGGAATGCAATGGAATCAACCCGAGTAGAATGGAATGGATTGGAATGGAATGGAATGGAATGGAATCGAATGGAATTCAATGGAATCGAATGGAATGGAAAGGAATGGAATGGACGCGAGTAGAACGGAATGGAATGGAATGGAATGGAATGGAATGGAATGGAATGGAATGGAATGAACCCGAGTAGAACGGAATGGAATGGAATGGAATGGAATGGAATGGAATGGAATGGAATGGAATGGAATGGAATGGAAAGGAATGGAATCAACCCGAGTAGATTGGAATGGATTGGTATGGAGTGGAAAGGAATGGAATGGAATTCAATGGAAAAAATGAAATGGAATGGAATGGAATGGAATGGAATGGAATGGAATGGAATCGAATGGAATGGAATGGAATGGAATGGAATGGAATGGAATGGAATGGAATTCAATGGAATAGAATGGAATGGAATGGAATGGAATGGAATGAACCCGAGTAGAACGGAATGGAATGGAATGGAATTGAATTGAATGGAATGGAATGGAATGGATTGGAATCGAACGGAATGGAATGGAATGGAATGGAATGGAATGGAATGGAATGGAATGGAATCGAATCGAATGGAATCGAATGGAATGGAATGGAATGGAATGGAATGGAATGGAATGGAATGGAATCAACCCGAGTAGATTGGAATGGATTGGAATGGAATGAAATGGAATGGAATGGAATTCAATGGAAAAAATGAAATGGAATGGAATGGAATGGAATGGAATGGAATGGAATGGAATCGAATGGAATCGAATGGAATCGAATGGAATGGAATGGAATGGAATGGAATGGAATGGAATGGAATGGAATGGAATGGAATCAACCCGAGTAGAACGGAATGGAATGGAATGGAATGGAATGGAATGGAATGGAATGGAATGGAATGGAATGGAATGGAATTCAATGGAATGGAATGGAATGGAATGGAATGGAATGGAATGGAATGGAATGGAATGGAATGGAATGGAATAGAATGGAATTGAATGGAATCGAATGGAATGGAATGGAATAGAATGGAATCAACTCGAGTAGAAAGGAATGGAATGGAATGGAATGGAATGGAATGGAATGGAATGGAATGGAATGCAATGAAATGGAATGGAATGGAATGGAATCGAATGGAATGGACTGGAATGAAATGGAATGGAATGGAATGGAATGGAATGGAATGGAATGGAATGGAATGCAATGGAATCAACCCGAGTAGAATGGAATGGATTGGAATGGAATGGAATGGAATGGAATCGAATGGAATTCAATGGAATCGAATGGAATGGAAAGGAATGGAATGGACGCGAGTAGAACGGAATGGAATGGAATGGAATGGAATGGAATGGAATGGAATGGAATGGAAAGGAATGGAATCAACCCGAGTAGATTGGAATGGATTGGAATGGAGTGGAAAGGAATGGAATGGAATTCAATGGAAAAAATGAAATGGAATGGAATGGAATGGAATGGAATGGAATCGAATGGAATGGAATGGAATGGAATGGAATGGAATGGAATGGAATGGAATTCAATGGAATAGAATGGAATGGAATGGAATGGAATGGAATGAACCCGAGTAGAACGGAATGGAATGGAATGGAATTGAATTGAATGGAATGGAATGGAATGGATTGGAATCGAACGGAATGGAATGGAATGGAATGGAATGGAATGGAATGGAATGGAATGGAATGGAATCGAATCGAATGGAATCGAATGGAATGGAATGGAATGGAATGGAATGGAATGGAATGGAATGGAATCAACCCGAGTAGATTGGAATGGATTGGAATGGAATGAAATGGAATGGAATGGAATTCAATGGAAAAAATGAAATGGAATGGAATGGAATGGAATGGAATGGAATGGAATGGAATGGAATGGAATGGAATCGAATGGAATCGAATGGAATCGAATGGAATGGAATGGAATGGAATGGAATGGAATGGAATGGAAAGGAATGGAATCAACCCGAGTAGATTGGAATGGATTGGAATGGAATGGAAAGGAATGGAATGGAATTCAATGGAAAAAATGAAATGGAATGGAATGGAATGGAATGGAATGGAATGGAATGGAATGGAATGGAATCGAATGGAATGGAATGGAATGGAATGGAATCGAATGGAATCGAATGGAATGGAATGGAATGGAATGGAATGGAATGGAATGGAATCGAATGGAATCGAATGGAATCGTATGGAATGGAGTGGAATAGAATGGAATCAACCCGAGTAGAACGGAATGGAATGGAACGGAACGGAACGGAACGGAACGGAACGGAACCGAATGGAATGGAGTGAAATGGAATGGAATCGAATGGAATCGAATGGCACCGAATGGAATGGAAAGAAGGGAATGGAATGGAATGGAATGGAATTGAATGGAATGGAATCAACCCGAGTAGAATGGAATGGATTGGAATGGAATGGAATGGAGTGGAATGGAATGGAATGGAATGGAATGGAATGGAATGGAATGGAATGGAATGGAATGGAATGGAATCAACCCGAGTTGAACGGAATGGAATGGAATGGAATGGAATGGAATGGAATGGAATGGAATGGAATCAACCCGAGTAGAACGGAATGGAATGGAATGGAATGGAATGGAATTCAATGGAATAGAATGGAATGGAATGGAATGGAATGGAATGAACCCGAGTAGAACGGAATGGAATGGAATGGAATTGAATGGAATGGAATGGAATAGAATGGATTGGAATCGAACGGAATGGAATGGAATGGAATGGAATGGAATGGAATGGAATGGAATGGAATCGAATCGAATGGAATCGAATGGAATGGAATGGAATGGAATGGAATGGAGTGGATTGGAATGGAATGGAATCAACCCGAGTAGATTGGAATGGATTGGAATGGAATGAAATGGAATGGAATGGAATTCAATGGAAAAAATGGAATGGAATGGAATGGAATGGAATGGAATGGAATGGAATCGAATGGAATCGAATGGAATCGAATGGAATGGAATGGAATGGAATGGAATGGAATGGAATGGAATCAACCCGAGTAGAACGGAATGGAATGGAATGGAATGGAATGGAATGGAATGGAATGGAATGGAATGGAATGGAATGGAATAGAATGGAATTGAATGGAATCGAATGGAATGGAATGGAATAGAATGAAATCAACTCGAGTAGAAAGGAATGGAATGGAATGGAATGGAATGGAATGGAATGGAAAGGAATGCAATGAAATGGAATGGAATGGAATGGAATCGAATGGAATGGACTGGAATGGAATGGAATGGAATCGAATGGAATGGACTGGAATGAAATGGAATGGAATGGAATGGAATGGAATGGAATGGAATGGAATGGAATGGAATGCAATGGAATCAACCCGAGTAGAATGGAATGGATTGGAATGGAATGGAATGGAATGGAATCGAATGGAATGGAATGGAATCGAATGGAATGGAAAGGAATGGAATGGACGCGAGTAGAACGGAATGGAATGGAATGGAATGGAATGGAATGGAATGGAATGGAATGAACCCGAGTAGAACGGAATGGAATGGAATGGAATGGAATGGAATGGAATGGAATTTAATGGAATGGAATGGAAAGGAATGGAATGGAATGGAATCAACCCGAGTAGAATGGAATGGGTAGGAATGGAATGGAATGGAATGGAATGTAATTCAATAGAACAGAATGGAAGGGAATGGAATGGAATGGAAAGGAATGGAATGGAATGGAATCGAAGGGAATCGAATGGAATCGAATGGAATGGAGTGGAATAGAATGGAATCAACCCGAATAGAACGGAACGGAACGGAACGGAACGGAACAGAATGGAATGGAGTGAAATGGAATGGAATCAAATGGAATCGAATGGAACCGAATGGAATTTAATGGAAGGGAATGGAATGCAATGGAATGGAATGGAATGGAATGGAATCAACCCGAGTAGAATGGAATGGACTGGAATGGAATGGAATGGAATGGAATGGAATGGAATGGAATGGAATGGAATGGAATCAACCCGAGTAGAACGGAATGGAATGGAATGGAATGGAATGGAATGGAATGGAATGGAATGGAATGGAATGGAATCAACCCGAGTAGAACGGAATGGAATGGAATGGAATGGAATGGAATGGAATGGAATGGAATGGAATGGAATGGAATTCAATGGAATAGAATGGAATGGAATGGAATGGAATGGAATGGAATGAACCCGAGTAGAACGGAATGGAATGGAATGGAATTGAATGGAATGGAATGGAATGGAATGGAATGGAATGGAATGGAATCGAATGGAATCGAATGGAATGGAATGGAATGGAATGGAATGGAATGGAATGGAATGGAATGGAAAGGAATGGAATCAACCCGAGTAGATTGGAATGGATTGGAATGGAATGGAAAGGGATGGAATGGAATTCAATGGAAAAAATGAAATGGAATGGAATGGAATGGAATGGAATGGAATGGAATGGAATCGAATGGAATGGAATGGAATGGAATGGAATGGAATGGAATGGAATGGAATGGAATCGAATGGAATGGAATGGAATGGAATGGAATCGAATGGAATCGAATGGAATGGAATGGAATGGAATGGAATGGAATGGAATGGAATGGAATGGAATGGAATGGAATGGAATCAACCCGAGTAGACTGGAATGGATTGGAATGGAATGGAATGGAATGGAATGGAATTCAATGGAAAAAATGAAATGGAACGGAATGGAATGGAATGGAATGGAATGGAATGGAATGGAATGGAATCGAATGGAATCGAATGGAATCGTATGGAATGGAGTGGAATAGAATGGAATCAACCCGAGTAGAACGGAATGGAATAGAACGGAACGGAACGGAACGGAACGGAACGGAACGGAACGGAACCGAATGGAATGGAGTGAAATGGAATGGAATCGAATGGAATCGAATGGCACCGAATGGAATGGAAAGAAGGGAATGGAATGGAATGGAATGGAATGGAATGGAATGGAATCAACCCGAGTAGAATGGAATGGATTGGAATGGAATGGAATGGAGTGGAATGGAATGGAATTCAATAGAATAGAATGGAATGGAATGGAATGGAATGGAATGGAATGGAATGGAATGGAATGGAATGGAATGGAATCGAATGGAATCGAATGGAATCGAATGGAATGGAGTGGAATAGAATGGAATCAACCTGAATTGAACGGAACGGAACGGAACGGAACGGAACGGAATGGAATTGAGTGAAATGGAATGGAATCGAATGGAATCGAAAGGAACCGAATGGAATGGAATGGAAGGGAATGGAATGGAATGGAATGGAATGGAATGGAATTCAATGGAATAGAATGGAATGGAATGGAATGGAATGGAATGAACCCGAGCTGAACGGAATGGAGTGGAATGGGATGGAATGGAATGGAATGGAATGGAATGGAATGGAATGGAATGGAATGGAATTGATTCGAATGGAATGGAATGGAATGGAATGGAACGGAATGGAATCAACCCGAGTAGAATAGAATGGATTGGAATGGAATGGAATGGAATGGAATGGAATGGAATGGAATCGAATGGAATCGAATGGAATCGAATGGAATGGAATGGAATGGAATGGAATCAACCCGAGTAGAACGGAATGGAATGGAATGGAATGGAATGGAATGGAATGGAATGGAATGGAATGGAATGGAAAGTAATGGAATGGAATTCAATGGACTAGAATGGAATGGAATGGAATGGAATGGAATGAACCCGAGTAGAACGGAATGGAATGGAATGGAATGGAATGGAATGGAATGGAATGGAATGGAATGGAAAGGAATGGAATCAACCCGAGTAGATTGGAATGGATTGGAATGGAGTGGAAAGGAATGGAATGGAATTCAATGGAAAAAATGAAATGGAATGGAATGGAATGGAATGGAATGGAATGGAATGGAATCGAATGGAATGGAATGGAATGGAATGGAATGGAATGGAATGGAATGGAATTCAATGGAATAGAATGGAATGGAATGGAATGGAATGGAATGAACCCGAGTAGAACGGAATGGAATGGAATGGAATTGAATTGAATGGAATGGAATGGAATGGATTGGAATCGAACGGAATGGAATGGAATGGAATGGAATGGAATGGAATGGAATAGAATGGAATCGAATCGAATGGAATCGAATGGAATGGAATGGAATGGAATGGAATGGAATGGAATGGAATGGAATCAACCCGAGTAGATTGGAATGGATTGGAATGGAATGAAATGGAATGGAATGGAATTCAATGGAAAAAATGAAATGGAATGGAATGGAATGGAATGGAATGGAATGGAATGGAATCGAATGGAATCGAATGGAATCGAATGGAATGGAATGGAATGGAATGGAATGGAATGGAATGGAATGGAATGGAATGGAATCAACCCGAGTAGAACGGAATGGAATGGAATGGAATGGAATGGAATGGAATGGAATGGAATGGAATGGAATGGAATGGAATGGAATTCAATGGAATGGAATGGAATGGAATGGAATGGAATGGAATGGAATGGAATGGAATGGAATGGAATAGAATGGAATTGAATGGAATCGAATGGAATGGAATGGAATAGAATGGAATCAACTCGAGTAGAAAGGAATGGAATGGAATGGAATGGAATGGAATGGAATGGAATGCAATGAAATGGAATGGAATGGAATGGAATCGAATGGAATGGACTGGAATGAAATGGAATGGAATGGAATGGAATGGAATGGAATGGAATGGAATGGAATGGAATGCAATGGAATCAACCCGAGTAGAATGGAATGGATTGGAATGGAATGGAATGGAATGGAATCGAATGGAATTCAATGGAATCGAATGGAATGGAAAGGAATGGAATGGACGCGAGTAGAACGGAATGGAATGGAATGGAATGGAATGGAATGGAATGGAATGGAATGGAAAGGAATGGAATCAACCCGAGTAGATTGGAATGGATTGGAATGGAGTGGAAAGGAATGGAATGGAATTCAATGGAAAAAATGAAATGGAATGGAATGGAATGGAATGGAATGGAATGGAATGGAATCGAATGGAATGGAATGGAATGGAATGGAATGGAATGGAATGGAATGGAATTCAATGGAATAGAATGGAATGGAATGGAATGGAATGGAATGAACCCGAGTAGAACGGAATGGAATGGAATGGAATTGAATTGAATGGAATGGAATGGAATGGATTGGAATCGAACGGAATGGAATGGAATGGAATGGAATGGAATGGAATGGAATGGAATGGAATGGAATCGAATCGAATGGAATCGAATGGAATGGAATGGAATGGAATGGAATGGAATGGAATGGAATGGAATCAACCCGAGTAGATTGGAATGGATTGGAATGGAATGAAATGGAATGGAATGGAATTCAATGGAAAAAATGAAATGGAATGGAATGGAATGGAATGGAATGGAATGGAATGGAATGGAATCGAATGGAATCGAATGGAATCGAATGGAATCGAATGGAATGGAATGGAATGGAATGGAATGGAATGGAATGGAAAGGAATGGAATCAACCCGAGTAGATTGGAATGGATTGGAATGGAATGGAAAGGAATGGAATGGAATTCAATGGAAAAAATGAAATGGAATGGAATGGAATGGAATGGAATGGAATGGAATGGAATGGAATGGAATGGAATCGAATGGAATGGAATGGAATGGAATGGAATCGAATGGAATCGAATGGAATGGAATGGAATGGAATGGAATGGAATGGAATCGAATGGAATCGAATGGAATCGTATGGAATGGAGTGGAATAGAATGGAATCAACCCGAGTAGAACGGAATGGAATGGAACGGAACGGAACGGAACGGAACGGAACGGAACCGAATGGAATGGAGTGAAATGGAATGGAATCGAATGGAATCGAATGGCACCGAATGGAATGGAAAGAAGGGAATGGAATGGAATGGAATGGAATTGAATGGAATGGAATCAACCCGAGTAGAATGGAATGGATTGGAATGGAATGGAATGGAGTGGAATGGAATGGAATGGAATGGAATGGAATGGAATGGAATGGAATGGAATGGAATGGAATGGAATGGAATCAACCCGAGTTGAACGGAATGGAATGGAATGGAATGGAATGGAATGGAATGGAATGGAATGGAATCAACCCGAGTAGAACGGAATGGAATGGAATGGAATGGAATGGAATTCAATGGAATAGAATGGAATGGAATGGAATGGAATGGAATGAACCCGAGTAGAACGGAATGGAATGGAATGGAATTGAATGGAATGGAATGGAATAGAATGGATTGGAATCGAACGGAATGGAATGGAATGGAATGGAATGGAATGGAATGGAATGGAATGGAATGGAATGGAATGGAATCGAATCGAATGGAATCGAATGGAATGGAATGGAATGGAATGGAATGGAGTGGATTGGAATGGAATGGAATCAACCCGAGTAGATTGGAATGGATTGGAATGGAATGAAATGGAATGGAATGGAATTCAATGGAAAAAATGGAATGGAATGGAATGGAATGGAATGGAATGGAATGGAATCGAATGGAATCGAATGGAATCGAATGGAATGGAATGGAATGGAATGGAATGGAATGGAATGGAATCAACCCGAGTAGAACGGAATGGAATGGAATGGAATGGAATGGAATGGAATGGAATGGAATGGAATGGAATGGAATGGAATGGAATGGAATAGAATGGAATTGAATGGAATCGAATGGAATGGAATGGAATAGAATGAAATCAACTCGAGTAGAAAGGAATGGAATGGAATGGAATGGAATGGAATGGAATGGAATGGAATGCAATGAAATGGAATGGAATGGAATGGAATCGAATGGAATGGACTGGAATGGAATGGAATGGAATCGAATGGAATGGACTGGAATGAAATGGAATGGAATGGAATGGAATGGAATGGAATGGAATGGAATGGAATGGAATGCAATGGAATCAACCCGAGTAGAATGGAATGGATTGGAATGGAATGGAATGGAATGGAATCGAATGGAATGGAATGGAATCGAATGGAATGGAAAGGAATGGAATGGACGCGAGTAGAACGGAATGGAATGGAATGGAATGGAATGGAATGGAATGGAATGGAATGAACCCGAGTAGAACGGAATGGAATGGAATGGAATGGAATGGAATGGAATGGAATTTAATGGAATGGAATGGAAAGGAATGGAATGGAATGGAATCAACCCGAGTAGAATGGAATGGGTAGGAATGGAATGGAATGGAATGGAATGTAATTCAATAGAACAGAATGGAAGGGAATGGAATGGAATGGAAAGGAATGGAATGGAATGGAATCGAAGGGAATCGAATGGAATCGAATGGAATGGAGTGGAATAGAATGGAATCAACCCGAATAAAACGGAACGGAACGGAACGGAACGGAACAGAATGGAATGGAGTGAAATGGAATGGAATCAAATGGAATCGAATGGAACCGAATGGAATTTAATGGAAGGGAATGGAATGCAATGGAATGGAATGGAATGGAATGGAATCAACCCGAGTAGAATGGAATGGACTGGAATGGAATGGAATGGAATGGAATGGAATGGAATGGAATGGAATGGAATGGAATGGAATCAACCCGAGTAGAACGGAATGGAATGGAATGGAATGGAATGGAATGGAATGGAATGGAATGGAATGGAATGGAATCAACCCGAGAAGAACGGAATGGAATGGAATGGAATGGAATGGAATGGAATGGAATGGAATGGAATGGAATGGAATGGAATTCAATGGAATAGAATGGAATGGAATGGAATGGAATGGAATGGAATGAACCCGAGTAGAACGGAATGGAATGGAATGGAATTGAATGGAATGGAATGGAATGGAATGGAATGGAATGGAATGGAATCGAATGGAATCGAATGGAATCGAATGGAATGGAATGGAATGGAATGGAATGGAATGGAATGGAAAGGAATGGAATCAACCCGAGTAGATTGGAATGGATTGGAATGGAATGGAAAGGGATGGAATGGAATTCAATGGAAAAAATGAAATGGAATGGAATGGAATGGAATGGAATGGAATGGAATGGAATCGAATGGAATGGAATGGAATGGAATGGAATGGAATGGAATGGAATGGAATGGAATGGAATCGAATGGAATGGAATGGAATGGAATGGAATCGAATGGAATCGAATGGAATGGAATGGAATGGAATGGAATGGAATGGAATGGAATGGAATGGAATGGAATGGAATGGAATGGAATCAACCCGAGTAGACTGGAATGGATTGGAATGGAATGGAATGGAATGGAATGGAATTCAGTGGAAAAAATGAAATGGAACGGAATGGAATGGAATGGAATGGAATGGAATGGAATGGAATGGAATCGAATGGAATCGAATGGAATCGTATGGAATGGAGTGGAATAGAATGGAATCAACCCGAGTAGAACGGAATGGAATGGAACGGAACGGAACGGAACGGAACGGAACGGAACGGAACGGAACCGAATGGAATGGAGTGAAATGGAATGGAATCGAATGGAATCGAATGGCACCGAATGGAATGGAAAGAAGGGAATGGAATGGAATGGAATGGAATGGAATGGAATGGAATCAACCCGAGTAGAATGGAATGGATTGGAATGGAATGGAATGGAGTGGAATGGAATGGAATTCAATAGAATAGAATGGAATGGAATGGAATGGAATGGAATGGAATGGAATGGAATGGAATGGAATGGAATCGAATGGAATCGAATGGAATCGAATGGAATGGAGTGGAATAGAATGGAATCAACCTGAATTGAACGGAACGGAACGGAACGGAACGGAACGGAATGGAATTGAGTGAAATGGAATGGAATCGAATGGAATCGAAAGGAACCGAATGGAATGGAATGGAAGGGAATGGAATGGAATGGAATGGAATGGAATGGAATCAACCCGAGTAGAATGGAATGGATTGGAATGGAATGGAATGGAATGGAATGGAATGGAATGGAATGGAATGGAATGGAATTCAATGGAATAGAATGGAATGGAATGGAATGGAATGGAATGAACCCGAGCTGAACGGAATGGAGTGGAATGGGATGGAATGGAATGGAATGGAATGGAATGGAATGGAATGGAATGGAATGGAATGGAATTGATTCGAATGGAATGGAATGGAATGGAATGGAACGGAATGGAATCAACCCGAGTAGAATAGAATGGATTGGAATGGAATGGAATGGAATGGAATGGAATGGAATGGAATCGAATGGAATCGAATGGAATCGAATGGAATGGAATGGAATGGAATGGAATCAACCCGAGTAGAACGGAATGGAATGGAATGGAATGGAATGGAATGGAATGGAATGGAATGGAATGGAATGGAATGGAATGGAAAGGAATGGAATGGAATTCAATGGACTAGAATGGAATGGAATGGAATGGAATGGAATGGAATGGAATGGAATCGAATGGAATCGAATGGAATTGAATGGAATGGAATGGAATAGAATGGAATCAACCCGAGTAGAAAGGAATGGAATGGAATGGAATGGAATGGAAAGGAATGGAATGGAATTTAATGGAATGGAATGGAATGGAATGGAATGGAATGGAATGGAATGCAATGAAATGGAAAGGAATGGAATGGAATCGAATGGAATGGACTGAAATGAAATGGAAAGGAATGGAATGCACTGGAATGGAATGGAATGGAATCAACCCGAGTAGAATGGAATGGATTGGAATGGAATGGAATGGAATCGAATGGAATCAAATGGAACCGAATGGAATGGAATGGAAGGGAATGGAATGGAATGGAATGGAATGGAATGGAATCCACCCGAGTAGAATGGAATGGATTGGAATGGAATGGAATATAATGTAATGGAATGGAATGGAATCGAATGGAAACGAATGGAATGGAATGGAATGGAATGGAATGGAATGGAATGGAATGGAATGGAATGGAATGCAATGAAATGGAATGGAATGGAATGGAATCGAATAGAATGGACTGGAATGAAATGGAATGGAATGGAATGGAATGGAATGGAATGGAATGGAATGGAATGGAATGGAATCAACCCGAGGAGAATGGAATGGATTGGAATGGAATGGAATGGAATGGAATCGAATGGAATGGAATGGGTTCGAATGGAATGGAAAGGAATGGAATGGACGCGAGAAGAACGGAATGGAATGGAATGGAATGGAATGGAATGGAATGGAATGGAATGGAATGGAATGGAATGGAATGAACCCGAGTAGAACGGAATGGAATGGAATGGAATGGAATGGAATGGAATGGAATGGAATGGAATGGAATGGAAACAACCCGAGTAGAATGGAATGGATAGGAATGGAATGGAATGGAATGGAATGTAATCAAATAGAAGAGAATGGAAGGGAATGGAAAGGAATGGAATGGAATGGAATGGAAAGGAATGGAATCGAATGGAATCAACTCGAGTAGAACGGAATGGAATGGAATGGAATGGAATGGAATGGAATGGAATGGAGTGGAGTGGAATGGAATGGAATGGAATGGAATGGAATGGAATTCAATGGAATAGAATGGAATGGAATGGAATGGAATGGAATCACCTCGAGTAGAAAGGAATGGAATGGAATGGAAAGGAATGGAATGGAATGGAATGGAATGGAATGGAATGGAATGCAATGCAATGGAATGGAATGGAATGGAATGGAATGGACTGGAATGAAATGGAATGGAATGGAATGGAATGGAATGGAATGGAATGGAATCAACCCGAGTAGAATGGAATGGATTGGAATGGAATGGAATGGAATGGAATCGAATGGAATGGAATGGAATGGAATGGAATGGAGTCAACCCGAGTAGAATGGAATGGATAGGAATGGAATGGAATGGAATGGAACGTAATTCAATAGAATAGAATGGAAGGGAATGGAAAGGAATGGAATGGAATGGAATGGAATGGAATGGAATCGAATGGAATCGAATGGGATTGAATGCAATGGAGTGGAATAGAATGGAATCAACCCGAATAGAACGGAACGGAACAGAACGGAACGGAACGGAACGGAATGGAACGGAGTGAAATGGAATGGAATCAAATGGAATCGAATGGAACCGAATGGAATGGAATGGAAGGGAATGGAATGCAATGGAATGGAATGGAATGGAATGGAATCAACCCGAGTAGAATGGAATGGACTGGAATGGAATGGAACGGAATGGAATGGAATCGAATGGAATGGAATGGAATGGAATGGAATGGAATGGAATGGAATCGAATGGAATGGAATGGAAACAACCCGAGTAGAACGGAATGGAATGGAATGGAATGGAATGGAATGGAATGGAATGGAATGGAATCAACCCGAGTAGAACGGAATGGAATGGAATGGAATGGAATGGAATGGAATTCAATGGAATGGAATTCTATGGAATGGAATTCAATGGAATAGAATGGAATGGAATGGAATGGAATGGAATGGAATGAACCCGAGTAGAACGGAATGGAATGGAATGGAATTGAATGGAATGGAATGGAATGGAATGGAATGGAATCGAACGGAATCGAATGGAATGGAATGGAATGGAATGGAATGGAATGGAATGGAATGGAATGGAATGGAATGGAATCGAATCGAATGGAATCGAATGGAATCGAATGGAATGGAATGGAATGGAATGGAATGGAATGGAATAGAATGGAATGGAATGGAATCAACCCGAGTAGATTGGAATGGATTGGAATGGAATGAAATGGAATGGAATTGAATTCAATGGAAAAAATGAAATGGAATGGAATGGAATGGAATGGAATGGAATGGAATGGAATGGAATCGAATGGAATCGAATGGAATGGAATGGAATGGAATGGATTGGAATGGAATGGAATGGAATGGAATGGAATCAACCCGAGTAGAACGGAATGGAATGGAATGTAATGGAATGGAATGTAATGGAATGGAATGTAATGGAATGGAATGGAATTCCATGGAATGGAATGGAATGGAATGGAATGGAATTCCATGGAATGGAATGGAATGGAATGGAGTGGAATGGAATGGAAAGGAATGGAATAGAATGGAATTGAATGGAATCGAATGGAATGGAATGGAATAGAATGGAATCAACTCGAGTAGAAAGGAATGGAATGGAATGGAATGGAATGGAATGGAATGGAATGGAATGCAATGAAATGGAATGGAATGGAATGGAATCGAATGGAATGGACTGGAATGAAATGTAATGTAATGGAATGGAATGGAATGGAATGGAATGGAATGGAAATAAATGGAATGGAATGGAATCAACCTGAGTAGAATGGAATGGATTGGAATGGAGTGGAATGGAATGGAATCGAATGGAATGGAATGGAATGGAATGGAATGAACCCGAGTAGAACGGAATGGAATGGAATGGAATGGAATGGAATGGAATGGAATTTAATGGAATGGAATGGAAAGGAATGGAATGGAATGGAATCAACCCGAGTACAATTGAATGGGTAGGAATGGAATGGAATGGAATGGAATGTAATTCAATAGAATAGAATGGAAGGGAATGGAAAGGAATGGAAAGGAATGGAATGGAATGGAATCGAATGGAATCGAATGGAATCGAATGGAATGGAGTGGAATAGAATGGAATCAACCCGAATAGAACGGAACGGAACGGAACGGAACGGAACGGAACGGAATGGAATGGAGTGAAATGGAATGGAATCAAATGGAATCGAATGGAACCGAATGGAATGGAATGGAAGGGAAAGGAATGCAATGGAATGGAATGGAATGGAATGGAATCAACCCGAGTAGAATGGAATGGACTGGAATGGAATGCAATGGAATGGAATGGAATGGAATGGAATCAACCCGAGTAGAACGGAATGGAATGGAATGGAATGGAATGGAATGGAATGGAATGGAATGGAATGGAATGGATTCAACCCGAGTAGAACGGAATGGAATGGAATGGAATGGAATGAAATGGAATGGAATGGAATTCAATGGAATGGAATTCAATGGAATAGAATGGAATGGAATGGAATGGAATGGAATGGAATGAACCCGAGTAGATCGGAATGGAAAGGAATGGAATTGAAAGGAATGGAATGGAATGGAATGGAATGGAATCGACTGGAATCGAATGGAATGCAATTGAATAGAATGGAATGGAATGGTATCGAATGGAATGGAATGGAATGGAATGGAATCGAATGGAATCGAATGGAATCAAATGGAATGGAATGGAATTGAATGGAATGGAATGGAATGGAATGGAATGGAATGGAATGGAATGGAAAGGAATGGAATCAACCCGAGTAGATTGGAATGGATTGGAATGGAATGGAATGGAATGGAATGGAATTCAATGGAAAAAATGAAATGGAATGGAATGGAATGGAATGGAATGGAATCGAATGGAATGGAATGGAATGGAATGGAATGGAATGGAATCGAATGGAATGGAATGGAATGGAATGGAATGGAATGGAATGGAATGGAATGGAATGGAATGGAATGGAATGGAATGGAATGGAATGGAATGGAATCAACCCGAGTAGATTGGAATGGATTGGAATGGAATGGAATGGAGTGGAATGGAATGGAATTCAATAGAATAGAATGGAATGGAATGGAATGGAATGGAATGGAATGGAATGGAATCGAATGGAATCGAATGGAATCGAATGGAATCGAATGGAATGGAGTGGAATAGAATGGAATCAACCTGAATTGAACGGAACGGAACGGAACGGAACGGAACGGAATGGAATTGAGTGAAATGGAATGGAATCGAATGGAATCGAAAGGAACCGAATGGAATGGAATGGAAGGGAATGGAATGGAATGGAATGGAATGGAATCAACCCGAGTAGAATGGAATGGATTGGAATGGAATGGATTGGAATGGAATGGAATGGAATGGAATGGAATAGAATGGAATGCAATGGAATGGAATGGAATGGAATGGAATGGAATTCAATGGAATAGAATGGAATGGAATGGAATGGAATGGAATGAACCCGAGCTGAACGGAATGGAATGGAATGGGATGGAATGGAATGGAATGGAATGGAATGGAATGGAATGGAATGGAATGGAATGGAATTGATTCGAATGGAATGGAATGGAATGGAATGGAATGGAATGGTATCGAAAGGAATGGAATGGAATGGAATGCAATGGAATGGAATGGAATGGAATGGAATGGAATGGAATGGAATGGAATGGAATGGAATCAACCCGAGTAGAATGGAGTGGATTGGAATGGAATGGAATGGAATGGAATGGAATTCAATGGAATAGAATGAAATGGAATGGAATGGAATTGAATGGAATGGAATGGAATAGAATGGAATCGGATGGAACGGAGTGGAATGGAATGGAATGGAATGGAATGGAATGGAATTGAATCGAATGGAATGGAATGGAATGGAATGGAATGGAATGGAATGGAATGGAATGGAATGGAATGGAATGGAATCAACCCGAGTAGAACGGAATGGATTGGAATGGAAAGGAATGGAATGGAATGGAATGGAATGAATGGAATGGAATGGAATGGAATGGAATCGAATGGAATCGAATGGAATCGAATGGAATGGAACGGAATGGAATGGAATGGAATGGAATCGAATGGAATGGAATGGAATGGAATGGAATCGAATGGAATGGAATGGAAAGGAATGGAATGGAATGGAATGGAATGGAATGGAATGGAATGGAATCAAACCGAGTAGAACGGAATGGAATGGAATGGAATGGAATGGAATGGAATGGAATGGAATGGAATGGAGTGGAATGGAATGGAATTCAATGGAATATAATGGAATGGAATGGAATGGAATGGAATGGAATTCAATGGAATATAATGGAATGAAATGGAATGGAATGGAAAGGAATGGAATGGAATGGAATGGAATGGATTGGAATGGAATCAACACGAGTAGAACGGAATGGAATGGAATGGAAAGGAATGGAATGGAATGGAATGGAATGGAATGGAATCGAATGGAATCGAATGGAATCGAATGGAATGGAATGGAATGGAATGGAATCGAATGGAATGGAACGGAATGGAATGGAATGGAATGGAATGGAATGGAATGGAATGGAATGGTATTCAATGGAATAGAATGGAATGGAATGAAATGGAATGGAATCAACCCGAGAAGAATGGAATGGATTGTAATGGAATGGAATGGAATGGAATGGAATGGAATTGAATGGAATGGAATGGAATGGAATGGAATGGAATGGAATGGAATGGAATGGAATGGAATGGAATGGAATCAACCCGAGTAGAACGGAATGGAATGGAATGGAACGGAATGGAAAGGAATGGAATGGAATGGAATGGAATTCAATGGAATGGAATGGAATGGAATGGAAGGGAATGGAATCAACCCGAGTAGAACGATATGGAATGGAATGGAATGGAATGGAATGGAATGGAATGGGATGGAATGGAATTCAATGGAATAGAATGGAATGGAATGGAATGAACCCGAGTAGAACGGAATGGAATGGAATGGAATTGAATGGAATGGAATGGAATGGAATGGAATGGAATCAACCCGAGTAGAATGGAATGGATTGGAATGGAATGGAATGGAGTGGAATGGAATTCAATGGAATAGAATGAAATGGAATGGAATGGAATGGAATGGAATGGAATGGAATGGAATGGAATGGAATGGAATCAACCCGGGTAGAATCGAATGGATTGGAACGGAATGGAATGGAATGGAATGGAATGGAATGGAATGGAATGGAATGGAATGGAATCAACCCGAGTAGAACGGAATGGAATGGAATGGAATGGAATGGAATTCAAAGAAATGGAATGGAATGGAACGGAATGGAATGGAATGGAATCAACCCGAGTAGAATGGAATGGAATGGAATGGAATGGAATGGAATGGCATGGAATGGAATGGAATGGAATGGAATGGAATGGAATGGAATGGAATCGAATGGAATCGAATGGAATCGAATGGAATGGAGTGGAATAGAATGGAATCAACCCGAGTAGAAAGGAATGGAATGGAACGGAACGGAATGGAACGGAACGGAAAGGAGCGTAATGGAGTGAAATGGATTGGAATCGAATGGAATCGAATGGAACCGAATGGAATGGAATGGAAGGGAATGGAATGGAATGGAATGGAATGGAATGGAATGGAATCAACCCGAGTAGAATAGAATGGATTGGAATGGAATGGAATGGAATGGAATGGAATGGAATGGAATGGAATGGAATCGAATGGAATCGAATGGAATGGAATGGAATCAACCCGAGTAGAACGGAATGGAAGGGAATGGAATGGAATGGAATCAACCCGAGTAGAACGGAATGGAATGGAATGGAAAGGAATGGAATGGAATGGAATGGAATGGAATATAATGGAATGGAATGGAATCGAATGGAATCGAATGGAATCGAATGGAATCGAATGGAATGGAATGGAATGGAATGGAATGGAATGGAATGGAATGGAATGGAATCGAATGGAATGCAACGGAACGGAATGGAATGGAATGGAATGGAATGGAATGGAATGGAATGGAATCGAATGGAATGGAACGGAACGGAATGGAATGGAATGGAATGGAATGGAATGGAATTCAATGGAATAGAATGGAATGGAATGGAATGGAATGGAAAGGAATGGAACGGAATGGAATGGAATGGAATGGAATGGAATCAACCCGAGTAGAACGGAATGGAATGGAATGGAAAGGAATGGAATGGAATGGAATGGAATGGAATATAATGGAATGGAATGGAATCGAATGGAATCGAATGGAATCGAATGGAATCGAATGGAATGGAATGGAATGGAATGGAATGGAATGGAATGGAATGGAATGGAATCGAATGGAATGCAACGGAACGGAATGGAATGGAATGGAATGGAATGGAATGGAATGGAATGGAATCGAATGGAATGGAACGGAACGGAATGGAATGGAATGGAATGGAATGGAATGGAATTCAATGGAATAGAATGGAATGGAATGAAATGGAATGGAATCAACCCGAGTAGAATGGAATGGAATGGAATGGAATGGAATGGAATGGAATGGAATGGAATGGAATGGAATGGAATTCTATGGAATGGAATGGAATGGAATGGAATCAACCTGAGTAGAACGGAATGGAATGGAATGGAAAGGAATGGAATGGAATGGAATGGAATGGAATGGAATGGAATGGAATGGAATGGAATGGAATGGAACGGAATGGAATGGAATGGAATGGAATCAACCCGAGCAGAAAGGAATGGAACGGAATGAAATGGAATGGAATGGAACGGAATGGAATGGAATGGAATGGAATGCAATGAAATGGAATGGAATCGAATGGAATGGAATGGAATGGACTGGAATGAAATGGAATGGAATGGAATGGAATGGAATGGAATGGAATGGAATGGAATGGAATCAACCCGAGTAGAATGGAATGGATTGGAATGGAATGGAATGGAATGGAATCGAATGGAATGGAATGGAATCGAAAGGAATGGAAAGGAATGGAATGGACGCGAGTAGAACGGAATGGAATGGAATGGAATGGAATGGAATAGAATTGAATGGAATGGAATGGAATGGAATGGAATGGAATGGAATGGAATGAACCCGAGTAGAACGGAATGGAATGGAATGGAATGGAAAGGAATGGAATGGAATGGAATGGAATCAACCCGAGTAGAATGGAATGGATAGGAATGGAATGGAATGGAATGGAATGTAATTCAATAGAATGGAATGGAGGGGAATGTAAAGGAATGGAATGGAATGGAATGGAATGGAATGGAATCGAATGGAATCGAATGGAATCGAATGGAATGGAGTGGAATAGAGTGGAATCAACCCGAATAGAACGGAACGGAACGGAACGGAACGGAACGGAACGGAATTTAATGGAGTGAAATGGAATGGAATCAAATGGAGTGGAATGGAACAGAAAGGAATGGAATGGAAGGGAAGGGAATGGAATGGAATGGAATGGAATGGAATGGAATGGAATGGAATGGAATGGAATCAACCCGAGATGAACGGAATGGAATGGAATGGAATGGAATGGAATGGAATGGAATGGAATGCATTGGAATGGAATGGAATGGAATGGAATGGAATGGATTTCAATGGAATGGAATGGAATGGAATGGAATGGAATGGAATTCAATGGAATGGAATCAACCCGAGTAGAACGGAATGGAATGGAATGGAATGGAATGGAATGGAATGGAATGGAATGGAATTGATTCGAATGGAATGGAATGGAATGGAATGGTATCGAAAGGAATGGAATGGAATGGAATGCAATGGAATGGAATGGAATGGAATGGAATGGAATGGAATGGAATGGAATCAACCCGAGTAGAATGGAGTGGATTGGAATGGAATGGAATGGAATGGAATGGAATTCAATGGAATAGAATGAATTGGAATGGAATGGAATTGAAAGGAATGGAATGGAATAGAATGGAATCAGATGGAATGGAGTGGAATGGAATGGATTGGAATAGAATGGAATGGAATGGAATGGAATGGAATGGAATGGAATGGAATGGAATAGAATGGAATGGAATGGAATGGAAACAACCCGAGTAGAACGGAATGGAATGGAATGGAATGGAATGGAATGGAATGGAATGGAATTCAATGGAATAGAATGGAATGGAATGGAATAGAATGGAATGGATTGGAATTGAATCGAATGGAATGGAATGGAATGGAATGGAATGGAATGGAATGGAATTCAAAGGAATATAATGGAATGGAATGGAATGGAATGGAATGGAATGGAATGGAATGGAATGGAATGGAATGGAATGGATTGGAATGGAATCAACACGAGTAGAACGGAATGGAAAGGAATGGAATGGAATGGAATGGAATGGAATCGAATGGAATGGAACGGAATGGAATGGAATGGAATGGAATGGAATGGAATGGAATGGAATGGAATGGAATGGAATGGAATGGAATTCAATGGAATAGAATGGAATGGAATGAAATGGAATGGAATCAACCCGACAAGAATGGAATGGATTGTAATGGAATGGAATGGAATGGAATGGAATGGAATGGAATGGAATGGAATGGAATGGAATGGAATGGAATGGAATGGAATGGAATGGAATGGAAAGGAATGGAATGGAATGAAATGGAATGGAATCAACACGAGTAGAACGGAATGGAATGGAATCGAATGGAATCGAATGGAATGCAATGGAGTGGAATGGAATGGAATGGAATCGAATGGAATGGAATGGAATGGAATGGAATCGAATGGAATGGCATGGAATGGAATGGAATGGAATGGAATGGAATGGAATCGAATGGAGTGGAATGGAATGGAATGGAATCAACCCGAGTAGATTGGAATGGATTGGAATGGAATGGAATGGAATGGAATGGAATGGAATGGAATGGAATAGAATGGAATGGAATGGAATGGAAACAACCCGAGTAGAACGGAATGGAATGGAATGGAATGGAATGGAATGGAATGGAATGGAATGGAATTCAATGGAATAGAATGGAATGGAATGGAATAGAATGGAATGGAATGGAATTGAATCGAATGGAATGGAATGGAATGGAATGGAATGGAATGGAATGGAATTCAATGGAATATAATGGAATGGAATGGAATGGAATGGAATGGAATGGAATGGAATGGAATGGAATGGATTGGAATGGAATCAACACGAGTAGAACGGAATGGAAAGGAATGGAATGGAATGGAATGGAATGGAATCGAATGGAATGGAACGGAACGGAATGGAATGGAATGGAATGGAATAGAATGGAATGGAATGGAATGGAATGGAATGGAATTCAATGGAATAGAATGGAATGGAATGAAATGGAATGGAATCAACCCGACAAGAATGGAATGGATTGTAATGGAATGGAATGGAATGGAATGGAATGGAATGGAATGGAATGGAATGGAATGGAATGGAATGGAATGGAATGGAATGGAATGGAATGGAATGGAATGGAAAGGAATGGAATGGAATGGAATGGAATGGAATCAACACGAGTAGAACGGAATGGAATGGAATCGAATGGAATCGAATGGAATGCAATGGAGTGGAATGGAATGGAATGGAATCGAATGGAATGGAATGGAATGGAATGGAATCGAATGGAATGGAATGGAATGGAATGGAATGGAATGGAATGGAATGGAATGGAATGGAATCGAATGGAGTGGAATGGAATGGAATGGAATCAACCCGAGTAGATTGGAATGGATTGGAATGGAATGGAATGGAATGGAATGGAATTCAATGGAAAAAATGAAATGGAATGGAATGGAATGGAATGGAATGGAATGGAATGGAATCGAATGGAATCGAATGGAATGGAATGGAATGGAATGGAATGGAGTCGAATGGAATGGAATGGAATGCAATAGATTCGAATGGAATGGAATGGAATGGAATGGAATGGAATGGAATCGAATGGAATGGAATGGAATGGAATCAACCCGAGAAGATTGGATTGGATTGGAATGGAATGGAATGGAATGGAATGGAATGGAATTCAATGGAAAAAATGAAATGGAATGGAATGGAATGGAATGGAATGGAATGGAATCGAATGGAATCGAATGAAATCGAGTGGAATGGAGTGGAATAGAATGGAATCAACCCGAGTATAACGGAATGGAATGGAACGGAACGGAACGGAACGGAACGGAACAGAACGGAACCGAATGGAATGGAGTGAAATGGAATGGAATCGAATGGAATCGAATGGCACCGAATGGAATGGAAAGAAGGGAATGGAATGGAATGGAATGGAATGGAATGGAATGGAATCAACCCGAGTAGAATGGAATGGATTGGAATGGAATGGAATGGAATGGAATGGAATGGAATTGAATAGAATAGAATGGAATGGAATGGAATGGAATGGAATGGAATGGAATGGAATGGAATGGAATCGAATGGAATCGAATGGAATGGAGTGGAATAGAATGGAATCAACCTGAATAGAACGGAACGGAACGGAACGGAACGGAACGGAACGGAACGGAATGGAATTGAGTGAAATGGAATGGAATCGAATTGAATCGAAAGGAACCGAATGGAATGGAATGGAAGGGAATGGAATGGAATGGAATGGAATGGAATGGAATGGAATGGAATGGAATGGAATCAACACGAGTAGAATGGAATGGAATGGAATAGAATGGAATGGAATGGAATGGAATGGAATGGAATTGAATGGAATGGAATGGAATGGAATTCAATGGAATGGAATGGAATGGAATGGAATGGAATGGAATGGAATGAACCCGAGTTGAACGGAATGGAATGGAATGGGATGGAATGGAATGGAATGGAATGGAATGGAATGGAATGGAATGGAATGGAATGGAATTGATTCGAATGGAATGGAATGAAATGGAATGGAATGGAATGTTATCGAAAGGAATGGAATGGAATGGAATGCAATGGAATGGAATGGAATGGAATGGAATGGAATGGAATGGAATGGAATGGAATGGAATGGAATCAACCCGAGTAGAAGGGAGTGGATTGGAATGGAATGGAATGGAATGGAATGGAATTCAATGGAATAGAATGAAATGAAATGGAATGGAATTGAATGGAATGGAATGGAATAGAATGGAATCGGATGGAATGGAGTGGAATGGAATGGAATGGAATGGAATGGAATGGAATGGAATGGAATCGAATGCAATGGAATGGAATGGAATGGAATGGAATGGAATGGAATGGAATGGAAAGGAATGGAATGGAATGGAATGGAATGGAATGGAATCAACAGGAGTAGAACGGAATGGAATGGAAGCGAATGGAATCGAATGGAATGCAATGGAGTGGAATGGAATGGAATGGAATCGAATGGAATGGAATGGAATGGAATGGAATCGAATGGAATGGAATGGAATGGAATGGAATGGAATGGAATGGAATCGAATGGAGTGGAATGGAATGGAATGGAATCAACCCGAGTAGATTGGAATGGATTGGAATGGAATGGAATGGAATGGAATGGAATTCAATGGAAAAAATGAAATGGAATGGAATGGAATGGAATGGAATGGAATCGAATGGAATCGAATGGAATGGAATGGAATGGAATGGAATGGAATCGAATGGAATGGAATGGAATGCAATAGAATCGAATGGAATGGAATGGAATGGAATGCAATGGAATGGAATCGAATGGAATGGAATGGAATGGAATCAACCCGAGAAGATTGGAATGGATTGGAATGGAATGGAATGGAATGGAATGGAATGGAATTCAATGGAAAAAATGAAATGGAATGGAATGGAATGGAATGGAATGGAATGGAATGGAATCGAATGGAATCGAAAGAAATCGAATGTAATGGAGTGGAATAGAATGGAATCAACCCGAGTAGAACGGAATGGAATGGAACGGAACGGAACGGAACGGAACGGAACGGAACCGAATGGAATGGAGTGAAATGGAATGGAATCGAATGGAATCGAATGGCACCGAATGGAATGGAAAGAAGGGAATGGAATGGAATGGAATGGAATGGAATGGAATGGAATCAACCCGAGTAGAATGGAATGGATTGGAATGGAATGGAATGGAATGGAATGGAATTGAATAGAATAGAATGGAATGGAATGGAATGGAATGGAATGGAATGGAATCGAATGGAATCGAATGGAATGGAATGGAATGGAGTGGAATAGAATGGAATCAACCTGAATAGAACGGAACGGAGCGGAACGGAATGGAACGGAATGGAATTGAGTGAAATGGAATGGAATCGAATTTAATCTAAAGGAACCGAATGGAATGGAATGGAAGGGAATGGAATGGAATGGAATGGAATGGAATGGAATCAACCCGAGTAGAATGGAATGGATTGGAATGGAATGGAATGGAATGGAATGGAATGGAATGGAATAGAATGGAATGGAATGGAATGGAATGGAATGGAATGGAATGGAATGGAATGGAATGGAATGGAATTCAATGGAATGGAATGGAATGGAATGGAATGGAATGGAATGGAATGAACCCGAGTTGAACGGAATGGAATGGAATGGGATGGAATGGAATGGAATGGAATGGAATGGAATGGAATGGAATGGAATGGAATGGAATGGAATTGATTCGAATGGAATGGAATGAAATGGAATGGAATGGAATGTTATCGAAAGGAATGGAATGGAATGGAATGCAATGGAATGGAATGGAATGGAATGGAATCAACCCGAGTAGAATGGAGTGGATTGGAATGGAATGGAATGGAATGGAATGGAATTCAATGGAATAGAATGAAATGAAATGGAATGGAATTGAATGGAATGGAATGGAATAGAATGGAATCGGATGGAATGGAGGGGAATGGAATGGAATGGAATGGAATGGAATGGAATGGAATGGAATGGAATGGAATGGAATGGAATGGAATGGAATGGAATGGAATGGAATCAACCCGAGTAGAACGGAATGGAATGGAATGGAATGGAATGGAATGGAATGGAATGGAATGGAATGGAATGGAATGGAATGGAATGGAATGGAATTCAATGGAATAGAATGGAATGGAATGGAATAGAATGGAATGGAATGGAATTGAATCGAATGGAATGGAATGGAATGGAATGCAATGGAATGGAATGGAATGGAAACAACCCGAGTAGAACGGAATGGATTGGAATGGAAAGGGAATGAATGGAATGGAATGGAATGGAATGAATGGAATGGAATGGAATGGAATGGAATCGAATGGAATCGAATGGAATCGAATGGAATGGAACGGAATGGAATGGAATGGAATGGAATGGAATGGAATGGAATGGAATGGAATGGAATCGAATGGAATGGAATGGAATGGAATGGAATGGAATGGAATGGAATGGAATGGAATGGAATGGAATGGAATCAACCCGAGTAGAATGGAGTGGATTGGAATGGAATGGAATGGAATGGAATGGAATTCAATGGAATAGAATGAAATGGAATGGAATAGAATGGAATGGAATGGAATTGAATCGAATGGAATGGAATGGAATGGAATGGAATCAACCCGAGTAGAACGGAATGGAATGGAATGGAATGGAATGGAATGGAATGGAATGGAATGGAATGGAATGGAATTCAATGGAATAGAATGGAATGGAATGGAATAGAATGGAATGGAATGGAATTGAATCGAATGGAATGGAATGGAATGGAATGCAATGGAATGGAATGGAATGGAATCAACCCGAGTAGAACGGAATGGATTGGAATGGAAAGGAATGGAATGAAATGGAATGGAATGAATGGAATGGAATGGAATGGAATGGAATCGAATGGAATCGAATGGAATCGAATGGAATGGAACGGAATGGAATGGAATGGAATGGAATCGAATGGAATGGAATGGAATGGAATGGAATCGAATGGAATGGAATGGAATGGAATGGAATGGAATGGAATGGAATGGAATCAACCCGAGTAGAACGGAATGGAATGGAATGGAATGGAATGGAATGGAATGGAATGGAATGGAATGGAATGGAATTCAATGGAATATAATGGAATGGAATGGAATGGAATGTAATGGAATGGAATGGAATGGAATGGAATGGAATGGAATGGAATGGAATGGATTGGAATGGAATCAATACGCGTAGAACGGAATGGAATGGAATGGAAAGGAATGGAATGGAATGGAATGGAATGGAATGGAATGGAATGGAATGGAATGCAATCGAATGGAATCAAATGGAATCGAATGGAATGGAATGGAAGGGAATGGAATGGAATGGAATGGAATGGAATGGAATCCACCCGAGTAGAATGGAATGGATTGGAATGGAATGGAATGGAATGGAATGGAATGGAATGGAATGGAATGGAATCGAATGGAATCGAATGGAACCGAATGGAATGGAATGGAAGGGAATGGAATGGAATGGAATGGAATGGAATGGAATCAACCCGAGTAGAATGGAATGGATTGGAATGGAATGGAATGGAAAGGAATGGAATGGAATGTAATCGAATTGAATCGAATGGAATCGAATGGAATGGAATGGAATGGAATGGAATCAACCCGAGTAGAACGGAATGGAATGGAATGGAATGGAATGGAATGGAATGGAATGGAATGGAACGGAATGGAATGGAATGGAATGGAATGGAATGGAATTCAATGGAATAGAATGGAATGGAATGGAATGGAATGGAATGGAATGGAATCGAATGGAATCGAATGGAATCGAATGGAATGGAATGGAATAGAATGGAATCAACCCGAGTGGAAACGAATCGAATGGAATGGAATGGAATCGAATGGAATGGAATGGAATAGAATGGAATCAACCCTAGTAGAAAGGAATCGAATGGATTGGAATGGAATCGAATGGAATGGACTGGAATGAAATGGAAAGGAATGGAATAGACTGGAATGGAATGGAATGGAATCAACACGAGTAGAATGGAATGGATTGGAATGGAATGGAATGGAATCGAATGGAATCAAATGGAACCGAATGGAATGGAATGGAAGGGAATGGAATGCAATGGAATGGAATGGAATGGAATCAACCCGAGTAGAACGGAATGGAATGGAATGGAATGGAATGGAATGGAATGGAATGGAATGGAATGGAATGGAATGGAATGGAATGGAATTCTATGGAATGGAATGGAATAGAATGGAATGGAATGAAATCAACCCTAGTAGAACGGAATGGAATGGAATGGAATGGAATGGAATGGAATGGAATGGAATGGAATGGAGTGGAGTGGAGTGGAATGGAATGGAATGGAATGGAATGGAATGGAATGGAATTCAATGGAATAGAATGGAATGGAATGGAATGGAATGGAATCAACTCGAGTAGAAAGGAATGGAATGGAATGGAATGGAATGGAATGGAATGGAATGGAATGCAATGAAATGGAATGGAATGGAATGGAATCGAATGGAATGGACTGGAATGAAATGGAATGGAATGGAATGGAATGGAATGAAATGGAATGGAATGGAATGGAATGGAATGGAATGGAATGGAATCAACCCGAGTAGAATGGAATGGATTGGAATGGAATGGAATGGAAAGGAATCGAATGGAATGGAATGGAATGGAATGGAATGGAAAGGAATGGAATGGACGCGAGTAGAATGGAATGGAATGGAATGGAATGGAATGGAATGGAATGGAATGGAATGAACCCGAGTAGAACGGAATGAAATGGAATGGAATGGAATGGAATGGAATGGAATGGAATTTAATGGAATGGAATGGAAAGGAATGGAATGGAATGGAATCAACCCGAGTAGAATGGAATGGGTAGGAATGGAATGGAATGGAATGGAATGTAATTCAATAGAATAGAATGGAAGGGAATGGAAAGGAATGGAATGGAATGTAATGGAATGGAATGGAATCGAATGGAATCGAATGGAATCGAACGGAATGGAGTGGAATAGAATGGAATCAACCCGAATAGAACGGAACGGAACGGAACGGAACGGAACGGAATGGAATGGAGTGAAATGGAATGGAATCAAATGGAATCGAATGGAACCGAATGGAATGGAATGGAAGGGAATGGAATGGAATGGAATGGAATGGAATGGAATGGAATCAACCCGAGTAGAATGGAATGGACTGGAATGGAATGGAATGGAATGGAATGGAATGGAATGGAATGGAATGGAATGGAATCAACCCGAGTAGAATGGAATGGAATGGAATGGAATGGAATTGAATGGAATGGAATGGAATGGAATGGAATTCTATGGAATGGAATTCAATGGAATAGAATGGAATGGAATGGAATGGAATGGAATGAACCCGAGTAGAACGGAATGGAATGGAATGGAATGGAATGGAATGGAATGGAATGGAATGGAATTCAATGGAATGGAATGGAATGGAATGGAATGGAATTGAATGGAATGGAATCAACCCGAGTAGAACGGAATGGAATGGAATGGAATGGAATGGAATGGAATGGAATGGAATGGAATGGAATAGGATCGAATGGAATCGAATGGAATCGAATGGAATGGAGTGGAATAGAATGGAATCAACCCGAGTAGAATGGAATGGAACGGAACGGAACGGAACGGAACGGAACGGAACGGAATGGAGTGAAATGGAATGGAATCGAATGGAATCTAACGGAACCGAATGGAATGGAAAGAAGGGAACGGAATGGAATGGAATGGAATGGAATGGAATGGAATGGAATAAACCCGAGTAGAATGGAATGGATTGGAATGGAATGGAATGGAATGGAATGGAATTCAATAGAATAGAATGGAATGGAATGGAATGGAATGGAATGGAATGGAATCGAATGGAATCGAATGGAATCGAATGGAATCGAATGGAATGGAGTGGAATAGAATGGAATCAACCCGAATAGAACGGAAGGGAAAGGAACGGAACGGAACGGAATGGAATGGAGTGAAATGGAATGGAATCGAATGGAATCGAAAGGAACCGAATGGAATGGAATGGAAGGGAATGGAATGGAATTGAGTGGAATGGAATGGATTGGAATCAACCCGAGTAGAATGGAATGGATTGGAATGGATTGGAATGGAATCAAATGCAATGCAATGGAATGGAATGGAATGGAATGGAATGGAACGGAATGGACCCGAGTAGAACGGAATGGAATGGAATGGAATGGAATGGAATGGAATGAACCGGAGTAGAATGGAATGGAATGGAATGGAATGGAATGGAATGGAATGGAATCGAAAGGAATGGAATGGAATTGAATGGAATGGAATGGAATGGAATGGAATGGAATGGAATGGAATTTAATCGAATGGAATCGAATGGAATGGAATGGAACGGAATGGAATCGAATGGAACGGAAAGGAATGGAATGGAATGGAATGGAATGGAATGGAATTAACACAAGTAGAATGGAATGGATTGGAATGGAATGGAATGGAATGGAATGGAATGGAATGCAATAGAATGAAATGGAATGGAATGGAATGGAATGGAATGGAATGGAATGGAATGGAATGGAATGGAATCGAATGGAATCGAATGGAATCGAATGGAATGGAGTGGAAGAGAATGGAATCAACTCGAGTAGAACGGAATGGAATGGAACGGAATGGAACGGAACGGAACGGAATGGAACGGAACGGAATGGAATGGAGTGAAATGGAATGGAATCGAATGGAATCGAATGGAACCGAATGGAATGGAATGGAACGGAATGGAATGGAATGGACTGGAATGGAATGGAACCAACCCTAGTAGAATGTAATGGATTGGAATGGAATGGAATGGAATGGAATCGAATGGAATCGAATGGAATCGAATGGAATGGAATGGAATGGAATGGAATGGAATTGAATGGAATGGAATCAACCCGAGTAGAAGGGAATGGAATGGAATGGAATGGAATGGAATGGAATGGAATGGAATGGAATGGAATTCAATGGAATGGAATGGAATGGAATGGAATGGAATGGAATGGAATGGAATGGAATCGAATGGAATTGAATGGAATCGAATGGAATGGAATGGAATAGAATGTAATCAACCCGAGTAGAACGGAATGGAATGGAATGGAATGGAATGGAATGGAATGGAATGGAATTGAGTGGAATGGAATGGAATGGAATGGAATGGAATCGAATGGAATGGAATGGAATGGAATGGAATGGAATGGAATGGAATCAACACGAGTAGAACGGAATGGAATGGAATGGAATGGAATGGAATGGAATGGAATGGAATGGAATGGAATGGAATGGAATTCTATGGAATGGAATGGAATGGAATGGAATCAACCCGAGTAGAACGGAATGGAATGGAATGCAAAGCAATGGAATGGAATGGAATGGAATGGAATGGAATGGAATGGAATGGAATGGAACGGAACGGAATGGAACGGAATGGAATGGAATGGAATGGAATGGAATGGAATGGAATGGAATGGAATCGAATGGAATCGAATGGAACCGAATGGAATGGAATGGAAGGGAATGGAATGGAATGGAATGGAATGGAATGGAATCAACCCGAGTAGAATGGAATGGATTGGAATGGAATGGAATGGAAAGGAATGGAATGAAATGGAATCGAATGGAATCGAATGGAATCGAATGGAATGGAATGGAATGGAATGGAATCAACCGAGTAGAACGGAATGGAATGGAATGGAATGGAATGGAATGGAATGGAATGGAACGGAATGGAATGGAATGGAATGGAATGGAATGGAATTCAATGGAATAGAATGGAATGGAATGGAATGGAATGGAATGGAATGGAATGGAATCGAATGGAATCGAATGGAATCGAATGGAATGGAATGGAATAGAATGGAATCAACCCGAGTAGAAAGGAATCGAATGGAATGGAATGGAATCGAATGGAATGGAATGGAATAGAATGGAATCAACCCGAGTAGAAAGGAATCGAATGGAATGGAATGGAATCGAATGGAATGGACTGGAATGAAATGGAAAGGAATGGAATAGACTGGAATGGAATGGAATGGAATCAACACGAGTAGAATGGAATGGATTGGAATGGAATGGAATGGAATCGAATGGAATCAAATGGAACCGAATGGAATGGAATGGAAGGGAATGGAATGGAATGGAATGGAATGGAATGGAATCAACCCGAGTAGAACGGAATGGAATGGAATGGAATGGAATGGAATGGAATGGAATGGAATGGAATGGAATGGAATTCTATGGAATGGAATGGAATAGAATGGAATGGAATGGAATCAACCCGAGTAGAACGGAATGGAATGGAATGGAATGGAATGGAATGGAATGGAATGGAATGGAATGGAATGGAGTGGAGTGGAGTGGAATGGTATGGAATGGAATGGAATGGAATGGAATGGAATTCAATGGAATAGAATGGAATGGAATGGAATGGAATGGAATCAACTCGAGTAGAAAGGAATGGAATGGAATGGAATGGAATGGAATGGAATGGAATGGAATGGAATGCAATGAAATGGAATGGAATGGAATGGAATCGAATGGAATGGACTGGAATGAAATGGAATGGAATGGAATGGAATGGAATGGAATGGAATGGAATGGAATGGAATGGAATGGAATCAACCCGAGTAGAATGGAATGGATTGGAATGGAATGGAATGGAATGGAATGGAATGGAATGGAATGGAATTCTATGGAATGGAATTCAATGGAATAGAATGGAATGGAATGGAATGGAATGGAATGGAATGAACCCGAGTAGAACGGAATGGAATGGAATGGAATGGAATGGAATGGAATGGAATTCAATGGAATGGAATGGAATGGAATGGAATGGAATTGAATGGAATGGAATCAACCCGAGTAGAACGGAATGGAATGGAATGGAATGGAATGGAATGGAATGGAATGGAATGGAATGGAATAGGATCGAATGGAATCGAATGGATTCGAATGGAATGGAGTGGAATAGAATGGAATCAACCCGAGTAGAATGGAATGGAATGGAACGGAACGGAACGGAACGGAACGGAACTGAACGGAATGAACCCGACTAGAACGGAATGGAATGGAATGGAATGGAATGGAATGGAATGGAATGGAATGGAATGGAATGGAATGGAATGGAATAGAATGGAATCAACCAGAGTAGAATGGAATGGAATGGAATGGAATGGAATGGAATGGAATGGAATGGACCCGAGTAGAACGGAATGTAATGCAATGGAATGTAATGTAATGGAATGGAATGGAATGGAATGATCAATCCGAGTAGAACGGAGCGGAATGAAATGGAATCGAATGGAATGGAGTCGAATGGAATGGAATGGAATGGAAGGGAATGACTAACCCGAGTAGAACGGAGTGGAATGGAATGGAATGGAATGGAATGGAATGGAATGGAATGGAATCGAATGGAATCTAACCGAGTAGAACGGAATGGAATGGAATGGAATGGAATGGAACGGAATAGAATGGAATCAACCCGAGTAGAACGGAATGGAATGGTATGGAATGGAATGGAATGGATTGGAATGGAATGAACCCGAGTAGAACGGAATGGAATGGATTGGAATGGAATGGAATGGAATGGAATGGAAAGGAATGATCAACCCGAGTAGAACGGAACAGAATGGAAAGGAATGGAATGGAATGGAATGGAATGGAATGGAATGGAATGGAATGGAATGGAATTATCAACCCGAGTAGAACGGAATGGAATGGAATAGAATGGAATGGAATGGAATGGAATGGAATGTAATAGAATGGAATAAACACGAGTAGAACGGAACGGAACGGAACGGAACGGAGCGGAACGGAATGGAATGGAATGGTATGGAATGGAATGGAATGGAATGGAATGGAATGGAAAGGAATGGAATGGAATAGAATGGAATCAACCAGAGTAGAATGGAATGGAATGGAATGGAATGGAATGGAATGGAATGGAATGGAATGGAATGGAATGGACCCGAGTAGAACGGAATGTAATGCAATGGAATGGAATGGAATGGAATGGAATGGAATGGAATGGAATGGAATGATCAATCCGAGTAGAACGGAGAGGAATGAAATGGAATCGAATGGAATGGAGTCGAATGGAATGGAATGGAATGGAAGGGAATGACTAACCCGAGTAGAACGGAATGGAATGGAATGGAATGGAATGGAATGGAACCGAATGGAATCTACCCGAGTAGAACGGAATGGAATGGAATGGAATGGAATAGAATGGAATCAACCCGAGTAGAACGGAATGGAATGGTATGGAATGGAACGGAATGGAATGGAATTGAATGAACCCGAGTAGAACGGAATGGAAAGGAATGGAATAGAATGGAATGGAATGGAATGGAATGATCAACCCGAGTAGAACGGAATGGAACGGAATGGAATGTAATGGAATGGAATGGAATGGAATGTAATAGAATGGAATAAACACGAGTAGAACGGAACGGAACGGAGCGGAACGGAACGGAATGGAATGGAATGGAATGGAATCAACCCGAGTAGAACGGAATGGAATGCAATGCAATGGAATGGAATGGAATGGAATGGAATCGAACGGAATGGAATGGAATAGAATGGAATCAACCCGAGTAGAACGGAATGGAATGGAATGCAATGGAATGGAATGGAATTGAATGGAATGGAATGGAGTAGAATGGAATCAACCCGAGTAGAACGGAATGGAATGGAATGGAATGGAACGGAACGGAATGGAACGGAACGGAATGGAATGGAATGAACTCGAGTAGAACGGAATGGAATGGAATGGAAAGGAATGGAATGGAATGGAATGGAATGGAATGGAATGAGCCCGAGTAGAACGGAATGGAATGCAATGGAATGGAATGGAATGGAATGGAATGGAATGGAATGGAATGGAATGGAATATAACGGAATCAACCCGAGTAGAACGGAACGGAATTGAATGGAATGGAATAGAATGGAATGGAATGGAATGCAATGATCAACCCGAGCAGAACGGAAAGGAATAGAATGGAATGTAATGGAATGGAATGGAATGGAATGGAGTGGAAAGGAATGGAATGGAATGGAATGGAATGGAATGGAATGGAATGGATTGGAACGTAACAGAACGGAACGGAACGGAACGGAACGGAATGAACCCGACTAGAACGGAATGGAATGGAATGGAATGGAATGGAATGGAATGGAATGGAATGGAATGGAATAGAATGGAATCAACCAGAGTAGAATGGAATGGAATGGAATGGAATGGAATGGAATGGAATGGACCCGAGTAGAACGGAATGTAATGCAATGGAATGTAATGGAATGGAATGGAATGGAATGGAATGATCAATCCGAGTAGAACGGAGCGGAATGAAATGGAATCGAATGGAATGGAGTCGAATGGAATGGAATGGAATGGAAGGGAATGACTAACCCGAGTAGAACGGAGTGGAATGGAATGGAATGCAATGGAATGGAATCGAATGGAGTCTACCCGAGTAGAACTGAATGGAATGGAATGGAATGGAATGGAATGGAATAGAATGGAATCAACCCGAGTAGAACGGAATGGAATGGTATGGAATGGAATGGAATGGAATGGAATGGAATGGAATGGAATGAACCCGTGTAGAACGGAACAGAATGGAAAGGAATGGAATGGAATGGAATGGAATGGAATGGAATGGAATGATCAAACCGAGTAGAACGGAATGGAATGGAATAGAATGGAATGGAATGGAATGGAATGGAATGTAATAGAATGGAATAAACACGAGTAGAACGGAACGGAACGGAGCGGAACGGAATGGAATGGAATGGAATGGAATGGAATGGAATGGAATGGAATGGAAAGGAATGGAATGGAATAGAATGGAATCAACCAGAGTAGAATGGAATGGAATGGAATGGAATGGAATGGAATGGAATGGACCCGAGTAGAACGGAATGTAATGCAATGGAATGGAATGGAATGGAATGGAATGGAATGGAATGGAATGGAATGATCAATCCGAGTAGAACGGAGAGGAATGAAATGGAATCGAATGGAATGGAGTCGAATGGAATGGAATGGAATGGAAGGGAATGAATAACCCGAGTAGAACGGAATGGAAAGGAATGGAATGGAATGGAATGGAATCGAATGGAATCTACCCGAGTAGAACGGAATGGAATGGAATGGAATGGAATACAATGGAATCAACCCGAGTAGAACGGAATGGAATGGTATGGAATGGAATGGAATGGAATGGAATTGAGTGAACCCGAGTAGAACGGAATGGAAAGGAATGGAATGGAATGGAAAGGAATGGAATGGAATGATCAACCCGAGTAGAACGGAATGGAATGGAATGTAATGTAATGGAATGGAATGGAATGGAATGTAATAGAATGGAATAAACACGAGTAGAACGGAACGGAACGGAGCGGAACGGAACGGAATGGAATGGAATGGAATGGAATCAACCCGAGTAGAACGGAATGGAATGCAATGCAATGGAATGGAATGGAATGGAATGGAATCGAATGGAATGGAATGGAATAGAATGGAATCAACCCGAGTAGAACGGAATGGAATGGAATGGAATGGAATGGAATTGAATGGAATGGAATGGAGTAGAATGGAATCAACCCGAGTAGAACGGAATTGAATGGAATGGAATGGAACGGAACGGAATGGAACGGAACGGAATGGAATGGAAGGAACTCGAGTAGAACGGAATGGAATGGAATGGAATGGAATGGAATGGAATGGAATGGAATGGAATGGAATGGAATGGAATGGAGTGGAATAGAATGGAATCAACCCGAGTAGAACGGAATGGAATGGAATGGAATGGAATGGAATGGAATGGAATGGAATGGAATGATCAACACGAGTGGAACGCAACGGAATGGAAAGGAATGGAATGGAATGGAATGGAATGGAATGATCAACCCGAGTAGAACGGAATGGAATGGAATGGAATGGAATAGAGTGGAATCAACCCGAGTAGAACGGAACGGAACGGAACGGAACGGAACGGAATGGAATGGAATCAACCCGAGTAGAACGGATTGGAATGGAATGGAATGAAATTGAATGGAATGGAATGGAATGGAATGGAATGGAATGGAATAGAATGGAAGCAACCCGAGTTGAAAGGAATGGAATGGAATGGAATGGAATGGAATGGAATGGAATTGAATGGAATAGAATCGAATGGAATGGAATAGAATAGAATGGAATCAACCCGAGTGGAACGGAATGGAATGGAATGGAATGGAATGAAACGGAACGGAATGGAACGGAACGGAATGGAATGGAATGAAACCGAGTAGAACGGAATGGAATGGAATGGAATGGAATGGAATGGAACCGAATGGAATCGAATGGAATGGAATGGAATAGAATGGAATCAACCCGAGTAGAATGGAACGGAATGGAATGGAATGGAATGGAATGGAGTGGAATGGAATAGAATGGAATCAACCCGAGTAGAACGGAATGGAGTGGAATGCAATGGAATGGAATGGAATCGAATGGAATGGAATGGAATAGAATGGAATCAACCCGAGTAGAACGGAATGGAATGGAATGGAATGGAATGGAATGGAATGGAATGGCATGGAATGGAATGGATTGGAATGGAATATAATGGAATCAACCCGATTAGAACGGAATGGAATGGAATGGAATGGAATGGTATGGAATGGAATGGAATGATCAACCCGAGTAGAACGGAATGGAATGGAATGGAATGGAATGGAATGGAATGGAACGGAATGGATTGGAATGGAATCGAATGGAATTGAATGGAATAGAATGGAATAAACCCTAGTAGAACGGAACGGAAAGGAGCGGAACGGAACGGAATGGAATCAACCCGAGTAGAACGGAATGGAATGCAATGGAATGGAATGGAATGGAATGGAATTGAATGGAAAGGAATGGAATGGAATGGAATGGAATGGAATGGAATGGAAAGGAATGGAATGGAATGGAATGGAATGGAATGGAATGATCAACCTGAGTAGAACGGAATGGAATGGAATGGAATGGAATGGAATAGAATGGAATCAACCTGAGAAGAATGGAACGGAATGGAATGGAATGGAACGGGATGGAGTGGAAGGGAATCAACCTGAGTAGAACGGAATGGAATTGAATAGAATGGAATGGAATGGAATGGAATGGAATGGAATGGAATGGAATGGAATGGAATGGAATGGAATGGAATCAAATGGAATCTAATGGAATGGAATGGAATAGAATGGAATCAACCCGAGTAGAACGGAATGGAATGGAATGGAATGGAATGGAACGGAATGGAATGGAATGGAATGATCCACCCGAGTAGAACGGAATGGAATGGAATGGAATGGAATGGAATGGAATGGAATGGAATGATCAACCCGAGTAGAACGGAATGAAATGGATTGGAATGGAATGGAATGGAATGGAATGGAATGGAATAGAATGGAATCAACCCGAGTAGAACGGAATGGAATGGAATGGAATGGAATGGAATGGAACGGAATGGAATGGAATGGAATGGAATAGAATGGATTCAACCCGAGTAGAACGGAATGGACTGGAATGGAATGGAATGGAATGGAACGCAACGCAATGGAATGGAATGAAAAGGAATGGAATGGAATGGTATGGAATGATCAACCCGAGTAGAAAGAATGGAATGGAATGGAATGGAATAGAGTGGAATCAACCCGAGTAGAACGGAACGGAACGGAACGGAACGGAACGGAATGGAATGGAATGGAATCAACCCGAGTAGAACGGATTGGAATGGAATGGAATGGAATGGAATGGAAAGGAAAGGAATGGAATAGAATGGAATCAACCCGTGTTGAACGGAATGGAATGGAATGGAATGGAATGGAATGGAATGGAATGGAATGGAATGGAATGGAATGGAATGGAATAGTATGGAATGGAACGGAACGGAATGGAACGGAACGGAATGGAATGGAATGAAACCGAGTAGAAAGGAATGGAATGGAATGGAATGGAATGGAATGGAATCGAATGGAATGGAACGGAATGGAATGGAATAGAATGGAATCAACCCGAGTAGAATGGAATGGAATGGAATGGAATGGAATGGAATGGAATTGAAAGGAATGAACCCAAGTAGAACGGAATGGAATGCAATGGAATGGAATGGAATGGAATGGAATGGAATGGAATGGAATCAATGGAATGGAATGGAATGGAATGGCATGGAATGATCAACCCGAGCAGAACGGAATGGAATGGAATAGAATAGAATAAACCCGAGTATAACGGAACAGAATGGAATGGAATGGAATGGAATGGAATGGAATGGAGTGGAATGGAAAGGAATGGAATGGAATGGAATGGAATGGAATGGAATGGAATGGAATGGAATGGAATGGAATGGAATGGAGTGATCAACACGAGCAGAACAGAACGGAATGGAAAGGAATGGAATGGAATGGAATGATCAACCCGAGTAGAACGGAATGGAATGGAATGGAATCAAATGGAATCTAATGGAATGGAATGGAATAGAATGGATTCAACCCGAGTAGAACGGAACGGAACGGAACGGAATGGAACGGAATGGAATGGAGTGGCATGGAATCAACCCGAGTAGAACGGAATGGAATGGAACGGAATGGAAAGAACCCGAGTAGAACGGAATGGAATGGAATGGAATGGAATGGAATGGAATGGAATGGAATGGAATGGAATGGAATGGAATGGAATGATCAACCCGAGTAGAACGGAATGGAATGGAATGGAATCAAATGGAATCTAATGGAATGGAATGGAATAGAATGGATTCAACCCGAGTAGAACGGAACGGAACGGAACGGAATGGAACGGAATGGAATGGAGTGGCATGGAATCAACCCGAGTAGAACGGAATGGAATGGAACGGAATGGAAAGAACCCGAGTAGAACGGAATGGAATGGAATGGAATGGAATGGAATGGAATGGAATGGAATGGAATGGAATGATCAACCCGAGAAGAACGGAATGGAATGGAATGGAATGGAATAGAATGGAATCAACCCGAGTAGAACGGAATGGAATGGAATGGAATGGAATGGAATGGAACGGAATGGAATGGAATGGAATGATCCACCCGAGTAGAACGGAATGGAATGGAATGGAATGGAATGGAATGGAATGGAATGGAGTGGAATGGAATGGAATGATCAACCAGAGTAGAACGGAATGGAATGGAATGGAATGGAATGGAATGGAATGGAATGGAATAGAATGGAATCAACCCGAGTAGAACGGAATGGAATGGAATGTTATGGAATGGAACGGAATGGAATGGAATGGAATGGAATAGAATGGATTCAACCCGAGTAGAACGGAATGGACTGGAATGGAATGGAATGGAATGGAACGCAATGGAATAGAATGGAATGGAATGGAATGGAATGGAATGGAATGGAATGGAATGGAATGATCAACCCGAGTATAAAGGAATGGAATGGAATGGAATGCAATGGAATGGAATGGAATGGAATGGAATGGAATGGAATGGAATGGAATGGAATGGAATGGAATGGAATGGAATGATCAACACGAGCAGAACGGAACGGAATGGAAAGGAATGGAATGGAATGATCAACCCGAGTAAAAGGGAATGGAATGGAATGGAATGGAATGGAATGGAATGGAGTGGAATGGAATAGAATGGAATCAACCAAAGTAGAACGGAATGGAACCGAACGGAACAGAACTGAACAGAATGCAATGGAATGGAATGGAATCAACCCGAGCAGAATAGAATGGAATGGAATGGAATGGAATTGAATAGAATGGAATCAACCCGAGTAGAACGGAATGGAATGGAATGGAATTGAATGGAATTGAATGGAATGGAATGGAATGGAATGGAATGGAATGGATTGATCAACACGAGCAGAACGGAACGGAATAGAATGGAATGGAATGGAATGTAATGGAGTGGAATGGAAAGGAATGGAAAGGAGTGGAATGGAATGGAATGGAATGGAATGGAATGGAATGGAAAGGAGTGGAATGGAATGTAATGGAATGGAATGGAATGGAATGAAAGGAGTTGAATGGAATGGAATGGAATGGAATGGAATGGAATGGAAAGGAGTGGAATGGAATGGAATGGAATGGAATGGAATGGAATGGAATGGAATGGAATGATCAACCCGAGCAGAACGAAATGGAATGGAATGGAATGGAATGGAATGGAATGCAATGGAATGGAATAGAATGGAGTAAACCCAAGTAGAACGGAACGGAACGGAGCGGAACGGAACGGAATGGAATCAACCCGAGTAGAACGGAATGGAATGGAATGGAATGGAATGGAATGGAATCGAATGGAATGGAAAGGAATGGAATGGAATGGAATGGAATGGAATGGAATGGAATGGAATGGAATGGAATGGAAAGATCTACCCGAGCAGAACGGAATGGAATGGAAAGGAATGGAATGGAATGGAATGGAATGGAATGGAATGGAATGGAATGGAATGGAATAGAATGGAGTAAACCTGAGTAGAACGGAACGGAACGGAGCGGAACAGAACGGAATGGAATCAACCCGAGTAGAACGGAATGGAATGGAATGGAATGGAATGGAATGGAATGGAATAGAATGGAATGGAATGGAATGGAATGGAATGATCAACCCGAGCAGAACGGAACGGAATGGAATGGAATGGAATGGAATGGAATGGAATGATCAACCCAAGTAAAACGGAATGGAATGGAATGGAATGGAATGGAATGGAATGGAATGGAATGGAATAGAATGGAATCAACCAGAGTAGAACGGAACGGAACGGAACAGAATGGAACGGAACAGAATGCAATGGAATGGAATGGAATCAACCCGAGTAGAATAGAATGGAATGGAATGGAATGGAATGGAATGGAATGGAATGGAATGGAATGGAATGGAATCGAATGGAATCGAATGGAATGGAATGGAATGGAATGGAATGGAATGGAATCAACCCGAGTAGAACGGAATGGAATGGAATGGAATGGAATGGTATGGAATGGAACGGAACGGAACAGAATGGAACGGAACGGAATGGAATGAACCCGAGTAGAACGGAATGGAATGGAATGGAATTGAATGGAATGGAATCGAATCAAATCGAATGGAATCGAAAGGAATGGAATGGAATAGAATGGAATCAACCGAGTAGAATGGAATGGAATGGAATGTAATGGAATGGAATGGAATGGAATGGAATGGAATTGAATGGAATGGAATGGAATGGGATGGAATTGAATAGAATGGAATCAACCCGAGTAGAACGGAATGGAATGGTATGGAGTGGAATGGAAAGGAATGGAATGGAATGGAATGAACCCGAGTAGAACGGAATTGGATGGATTGGAATGGAATGGAATGGAATGGAATTGAAAGGAATGATCAACCCGAGTAGAATGGAACGGAATGGAATGGAATGGAATGGAATGGAATGGAATGGAATGGAATGGAATGGAATGATTAACCCGAGTAGAACGGAATGGAATCGAATGGAATGGAATGGAGTAGAATGGAATCAACTCGAGTAGAACGGAATGGAATGGAATAGAATGGAACGGAACGGAATGGAGCGGAACGGAATGGAATGAACTCAAGTAGAACGGAATGGAATGGAATGGAATGGAATGGAATGCAATGGAATCGAATGGAATGGAATGGAATGGAATGGAATGGAATGGAATGGAATGGAATTCAATGAAATAGAATGGAATGGAATGAAATGGAATGGAATCAACACGAGTAGAATGGAATGGATTGGAATGGAATGGAATGGAATGGAATGGAATGGAATGGAATGGAATCGAATATAATCGAATGGAATGGAATGGAAAGGAATGGAATGGAATGGAATGGAATGGAATCAACCCGAGTAGAACGGAATGGAATGGAATGGAATAGAATGGAAAGGAATGGAATGGAATGGAATGGAATTCCATGGAATGGAATGGAATGGAATGGAATTCCATGGAATGGAATGGAATGGAATGGAAGGGAATAGAATCAACCCGAGTAGAACGGAATGGAATGGAATGGAATGGAATGGAATGGAATGGAATGGAAGGGAATAGAATCAACCCGAGTAGAACGGAATGGAATGGAATGGAATGGAATGGAATGGAATGGAATGGAATGGAATGGAATGGAATGGAATGGAATTCAATGGAATAGAATGGAATGGAATGGATTGGAATGGAATCAACCCGAGTAGAATGGAATGGATTGGAATGGAATGGAATGGAATGGAATGGAATGGAATGGAATGGAATGGAATGGAATGGAATGGAAAGGAATGGAATCAACCCGAGTAGAACGGAATGGAATGGAATGGAATGGAATGGAATTCAAAGAAATGGAATGGAATGGAATGGAATATAATGGAATGGAATCAACCCGAGTAGAACGGAATGGAATGGAATGGAATGGAATGGAATGGAATGGAATGGCATGGAATGGAATGGAATGGAATGGAATGGCATGGAATGGAATGGAATGGAATGAAATGGAATGGAATGGAATGGAATGGAATGGAATGGAATGGAATGGAATCTAATGGAATCGAATGGAACCGAATGGAATGGAATGGAAGGGAATGGAATGGAATGGAAAGGAGTGGAATGGAATCAACCCGAATAGAATGGAATGGATTGGAATGGAATGGAATGGAATGGAATAGAATGGAATGGAATGGAATCGAATGGAATCGAATGGAATCGAATGGAATGGAATGGAATGGAATGGAATCAACCCGAGTAGTACGGAATGGAATGGAATGGAATGGAATGGAATGGAATGGAATGGAATGGAATGGAATGGAATGGAATGGAATGGAATGGAATGGAATTCAATGGAATGGAATGGAATGGAATGGAATGGAATGGAATGGAATGGAATGGAATGGAATCTAATGGAATCGAATGGAATGGAATGGAATGGAATGGAATAGAATGGAATCAACCCGAGTAGAAAGGAATGGAATGGAATGGAATGGAATGGAATGGAATGGAATGGAACGGAATGGAATGCAATGAAATGGAAAGGAATGGAATGGAATCGAAAGGAATGGACTGGAATGAAATGGAAAGGAATGGAATAGACTGGAATGGAATGGAATGGAATCAACCCGAGTAGAATGGAATGGATTGGAATGGAATGGAATGGAATCGAATGGAATCGAATGGAACCGAATGGAATGGAATGGAAGGGAATGGAATGGAATGGAATGGAATGGAATGGAATCAACCCTAGTAGAATGGAATGGATTGGAATGGAATGGAATATAATGTAATGGAATGGAATGGAATCGAATGGAATCGAATGGAATCAAATGGAATGTAATGGAATGGAATGGAATGGAATGGAATGGAATCAACCCGAGTAGAACGGAATGGAATGGAATGGAATGGAATGGAATGGAATGGAATGGAATGGAATGGAATGGAATGGAATGGAATGGAATTCAATGGAATGGAATGGAATGGAATGGAATGGAATGGAATGGAATGGAATTCAATGGAATGGAATGGAATGGAATGGAATGGAATGGAATGGAATCAACCCGAGTAGAACGGAATGGAATGGAATGGAATGGAATGGAATGGAATGGAATGGAATGGAATCAACCCGAGTAGAACGGAATGGAATGGAATGGAATGGAATGGAATGGAATGGAATGGAATGGAATGGAATGGAATGGAATGGAAAGGAATGGAATTCAATGGAATGGAATGGAATGGAATGGAATGGAATGGAATGGAATGGAATGGAATGGAATCAACCCGAGTAGAACGGAATGGAATGGAATGGAATGGAATGGAATGGAATGGAATGGAATGGAATGGAATGGAATGGAATCAACCCCAGTAGAACGGAATGGAATGGAATGGAATGGAATGGAATGGAATGGAATGGAATGGAATGGAATGGAATGGAATAAAATGGAATTCAATGGAATATAATGGAATGGAATGGAATGGAATGGAATGGAATGGAATGGAATGGAATGGAATGGAATGGAATCAACCCGAATAGAATGGAGTGGATTGGAATGGAATGAAATGGAATGGAATGGAATTCAGTGGAATAGAATGAAATGGAATGGAATGGAATTGAATGGAATGGAATGGAATCGAATGGAATCGGATGGAATGGAGTGGAATGGAATGGAATGGAATGGAATGGGACGGAATGGAGTGGAATGGAATGGAATGGAATGGAATGGAATGGAATGGAATGGAATGGAATGGAATGGAATCAACCCGAGTAGAACGGAGTGGAATGGAAAGGAATGGAATGGAATGGAATGGAATGGAATGGAATGGAATGGAATGGAATGGAATTCAATGGAATAGAATGGAATGGAATGGAATAGAATGGAATGGATTGGAATGGAATCGAATGGAATGGAATGGAATGGAATGGAATGGAATGCAATGGAATGGAATAGAATGGAGTAAACCCAAGTAGAACGGAACGGAACGGAGCGGAACGGAACGGAATGGAATCAACCCGAGTAGAACGGAATGGAATGGAATGGAATGGAATGGAATGGAATCGAATGGAATGGAATGGAATGGAATGGAATGGAATGGAATGGAATGGAATGGAATGGAATGGAATGGAATGGAATGGAAAGATCTACCCGAGCAGAACGGAATGGAATGGAAAGGAATGGAATGGAATGGAATGGAATGGAATGGAATGGAATGGAATGGAATGGAATGGAATAGAATGGAGTAAACCTGAGTAGAACGGAACGGAACGGAGCGGAACAGAACGGAATGGAATCAACCCGAGTAGAACGGAATGGAATGGAATGGAATGGAATGGAATGGAATGGAATAGAATGGAATGGAATGGAATGGAATGGAATGATCAACCCGAGCAGAACGGAACGGAATGGAATGGAATGGAATGGAATGGAATGGAATGATCAACCCAAGTAAAACGGAATGGAATGGAATGGAATGGAATGGAATGGAATGGAATGGAATGGAATAGAATGGAATCAACCAGAGTAGAACGGAACGGAACGGAACAGAATGGAACGGAACAGAATGCAATGGAATGGAATGGAATCAACCCGAGTAGAATAGAATGGAATGGAATGGAATGGAATGGAATGGAATGGAATGGAATGGAATGGAATGGAATCGAATGGAATCGAATGGAATGGAATGGAATGGAATGGAATGGAATGGAATCAACCCGAGTAGAACGGAATGGAATGGAATGGAATGGAATGGTATGGAATGGAACGGAACGGAACAGAATGGAACGGAACGGAATGGAATGAACCCGAGTAGAACGGAATGGAATGGAATGGAATTGAATGGAATGGAATCGAATCAAATCGAATGGAATCGAAAGGAATGGAATGGAATAGAATGGAATCAACCGAGTAGAATGGAATGGAATGGAATGTAATGGAATGGAATGGAATGGAATGGAATGGAATTGAATGGAATGGAATGGAATGGGATGGAATTGAATAGAATGGAATCAACCCGAGTAGAACGGAATGGAATGGTATGGAGTGGAATGGAAAGGAATGGAATGGAATGGAATGAACCCGAGTAGAACGGAATTGGATGGATTGGAATGGAATGGAATGGAATGGAATTGAAAGGAATGATCAACCCGAGTAGAATGGAACGGAATGGAATGGAATGGAATGGAATGGAATGGAATGGAATGGAATGGAATGGAATGATTAACCCGAGTAGAACGGAATGGAATCGAATGGAATGGAATGGAGTAGAATGGAATCAACTCGAGTAGAACGGAATGGAATGGAATAGAATGGAACGGAACGGAATGGAGCGGAACGGAATGGAATGAACTCAAGTAGAACGGAATGGAATGGAATGGAATGCAATGGAATCGAATGGAATGGAATGGAATGGAATGGAATGGAATGGAATGGAATTCAATGAAATAGAATGGAATGGAATGAAATGGAATGGAATCAACACGAGTAGAATGGAATGGATTGGAATGGAATGGAATGGAATGGAATGGAATGGAATGGAATGGAATCGAATATAATCGAATGGAATGGAATGGAAAGGAATGGAATGGAATGGAATGGAATGGAATCAACCCGAGTAGAACGGAATGGAATGGAATGGAATAGAATGGAAAGGAATGGAATGGAATGGAATGGAATTCCATGGAATGGAATGGAATGGAATGGAATTCCATGGAATGGAATGGAATGGAATGGAATTCCATGGAATGGAATGGAATGGAATGGAAGGGAATAGAATCAACCCGAGTAGAACGGAATGGAATGGAATGGAATGGAATGGAATGGAATGGAATGGAAGGGAATAGAATCAACCCGAGTAGAACGGAATGGAATGGAATGGAATGGAATGGAATGGAATGGAATGGAATGGAATGGAATGGAATGGAATGGAATTCAATGGAATAGAATGGAATGGAATGGATTGGAATGGAATCAACCCGAGTAGAATGGAATGGATTGGAATGGAATGGAATGGAATGGAATGGAATGGAATGGAATGGAATGGAATGGAATGGAAAGGAATGGAATCAACCCGAGTAGAACGGAATGGAATGGAATGGAATGGAATGGAATTCAAAGAAATGGAATGGAATGGAATGGAATATAATGGAATGGAATCAACCCGAGTAGAACGGAATGGAATGGAATGGAATGGAATGGAATGGAATGGAATGGCATGGAATGGAATGGAATGGAATGGAATGGCATGGAATGGAATGGAATGGAATGAAATGGAATGGAATGGAATGGAATGGAATGGAATGGAATGGAATGGAATCTAATGGAATCGAATGGAACCGAATGGAATGGAATGGAAGGGAATGGAATGGAATGGAAAGGAGTGGAATGGAATCAACCCGAATAGAATGGAATGGATTGGAATGGAATGGAATGGAATGGAATAGAATGGAATGGAATGGAATCGAATGGAATCGAATGGAATCGAATGGAATGGAATGGAATGGAATGGAATCAACCCGAGTAGTACGGAATGGAATGGAATGGAATGGAATGGAATGGAATGGAATGGAATGGAATGGAATGGAATGGAATGGAATGGAATGGAATGGAATTCAATGGAATGGAATGGAATGGAATGGAATGGAATGGAATGGAATGGAATGGAATGGAATGGAATGGAATCTAATGGAATCGAATGGAATGGAATGGAATGGAATGGAATAGAATGGAATCAACCCGAGTAGAAAGGAATGGAATGGAATGGAATGGAATGGAATGGAATGGAATGGAACGGAATGGAATGCAATGAAATGGAAAGGAATGGAATGGAATCGAAAGGAATGGACTGGAATGAAATGGAAAGGAATGGAATAGACTGGTATGGAATGGAATGGAATCAACCCGAGTAGAATGGAATGGATTGGAATGGAATGGAATGGAATCGAATGGAATCGAATGGAACCGAATGGAATGGAATGGAAGGGAATGGAATGGAATGGAATGGAATGGAATGGAATCAACCCTAGTAGAATGGAATGGATTGGAATGGAATGGAATATAATGTAATGGAATGGAATGGAATCGAATGGAATCGAATGGAATCAAATGGAATGTAATGGAATGGAATGGAATGGAATGGAATGGAATCAACCCGAGTAGAACGGAATGGAATGGAATGGAATGGAATGGAATGGAATGGAATGGAATGGAATGGAATGGAATGGAATGGAATGGAATTCAATGGAATGGAATGGAATGGAATGGAATGGAATGGAATGGAATTCAATGGAATGGAATGGAATGGAATGGAATGGAATGGAATGGAATCAACCCGAGTAGAACGGAATGGAATGGAATGGAATGGAATGGAATGGAATGGAATGGAATGGAATCAACCCGAGTAGAACGGAATGGAATGGAATGGAATGGAATGGAATGGAATGGAATGGAATGGAATGGAATGGAATGGAAAGGAATGGAATTCAATGGAATGGAATGGAATGGAATGGAATGGAATGGAATGGAATGGAATGGAATGGAATCAACCCGAGTAGAACGGAATGGAATGGAATGGAATGGAATGGAATGGAATGGAATGGAATGGAATGGAATGGAATGGAATCAACCCCAGTAGAACGGAATGGAATGGAATGGAATGGAATGGAATGGAATGGAATGGAATGGAATGGAATGGAATAAAATGGAATTCAATGGAATATAATGGAATGGAATGGAATGGAATGGAATGGAATGGAATGGAATGGAATGGAATGGAATGGAATCAACCCGAATAGAATGGAGTGGATTGGAATGGAATGAAATGGAATGGAATGGAATTCAGTGGAATAGAATGAAATGGAATGGAATGGAATTGAATGGAATGGAATGGAATCGAATGGAATCGGATGGAATGGAGTGGAATGGAATGGAATGGAATGGAATGGGACGGAATGGAGTGGAATGGAATGGAATGGAATGGAATGGAATGGAATGGAATGGAATGGAATGGAATGGAATCAACCCGAGTAGAACGGAGTGGAATGGAAAGGAATGGAATGGAATGGAATGGAATGGAATGGAATGGAATGGAATGGAATGGAATGGAATTCAATGGAATAGAATGGAATGGAATGGAATAGAATGGAATGGATTGGAATGGAATCGAATGGAATGGAATGGAATGGAATGGAATGGAATGGAATGGAATGGAATGGAATCAACCCGAGTAGAACGGAATGGATTGGAATGGAAAGGAATGGAATGGAATGGAATGGAATGAACGGAATGGAATGGAAAGGAATGGAATCGAATGGAATCGAATGGAATCGAATGGAATGGAACGGAATGGAATGGAATGGAATGGAATCGAATGGAATGGAATGGAATGGAGTGGAATGGAATGGAATGATCAACCAGAGTAGAACGGAATGGAATGGAATGGAATGGAATGGAATGGAATGGAATGGAATGGAATCGATGGAATCGAATGGAATAGAATGGAATGGAATGGAATGGAATGGAATGGAGTGGAATGGAATGGAATGGAATCAACCCGAGTAGATTGGAATGGATGGGAATGGAATGAAACGGAATGGAATGGAATTCAATGGAAAAAATGAAATGGAAAGGAATGCAATGGAATGGAATGTAATGGAATGGAATCGAATGGAATCGAATGGAATCGAATGGAATGGAGTGGAATAGAATGGAATCAACCCGAGTAGAATGGAATGGAATGGAACGGAACGGAACGGAACGGAACGGAACGGAACGGAATGGAATGGAGTGAAACGGAATGGAATCGAATGGAATCGAAAGGAACCGAATGGAATGGAATGGAAGGGAATGGAATGGAATTGAATGGAATGGAATGGAATGGAATCAACCCGAGTAGAATGGAATGGATTGGAATGGAATGGAATGGAATCGAATGCAATGCAATGGAAAGGAATGGAATGGAATGGAATGGACCCGAGTAGAACGGAATGTAATGGAATGGAATGGAATGGAATGGAATGGAATGGAATGGAAAGAACCCGAGTAGAAAGGAATGGAATGGAATGGAATGGAATGGAATGGAATGGAATGGAATGGAATGGAATGAAATGGAATGGAATCGAAAGGAATGGAATGGAATGGAATGGAATGGAATGGAATGGAATGGAATGGAATTTAATCGAATGGAATCGAATGGAATGGAATGGAACGGAATGGAATCCAATGGAACGGAAAGGAATGGAATGGAATGGAATGGAATGGAATCGAATGGAATGGAATGGAATCGAATGGATTGGAATGGAATGGAATGGAATGGAATGGAATGGAATGGAATGGAATGGAATCAACCCGAGTAGAATGGAATGGATTGGAATGGAATGGAATGGAATGGAATGGAATTCAATGGAATAGAATGAAATGGAATGGAATGGAATGGAATGGAATGGAATGGAATGGAATCGAATGGAATCGAATGGAATCGAATGGAATGGAGCGGAAGAGAATGGAATCAACTCGAGTAGAACGGAATGGAATGGAACGGAATGGAACGGAACGGAACGGAATGGAACGGAACGGAATGGAATGGAGTGAAATGCAATGGAATCGAATGGAATCGAATGGAACCGAATGGAATGGAATGGAACGGAACGGAATGGAATGGAATGGAATGGAATGGAATCAACCCTAGTAGAAAGTAATGGATTGGAATAGAATGGAATGGAATGGAATAGAATGGAATGGAATGGAATCGAATGGAATCGAAAGGAATCGAATGGAATGGAATGGAATGGAATGGAATGGAATGGAATTGAATGGAATCAACCCGAGTAGAACGGAATGGAATGGAATGGAATGGAATGGAATGGAATGGAATGGAATGGAATGGAATTCTATGGAATGGAATGGAATGGAATGGAATGGAATGGAATCGAATGGAATTGAATGGAAACGAATGGAATGGAATGGAATAGAATGTAATCAACCCGAGTAGAACGGAATGGAATGGAATGGAATGCAATGGAATGGAATGGAATGGCAAGGAATGGAATGGAATTGAGTGGAATGGAAAGGAATGGAATGGAATGGAATGGAATGGAATGGAATGGAATGGAATGGAATCAACACGAGTAGAAAGGAATGGAATGGAATGGAATGGAATGGAATGGAATGGAATGGAATGGAATTCAATGGAATGGAATGGAATCAACCCGAGTAGAACGGAATGGAATGGAATGGAAAGGAATGGAATGGAATGGAATGGAATGGAATGGAATGGAATGGAATGGAATTCTATGGAATGGAACGGAATGGAATGGAATGGAATGGAATGGAATGGAATGGAATGGAGTGGAATGGAATGGAATGGAATAGAATGGAATGGAATGGAATGGAATGGAATTCAATGGAATGGAATGGAATGGAATGGAATGGAATGGAATCAACCCGAGTAGAACGGAATGGAATGGAATGGAATGGAATGGAATGGAATCGAATGGAATGGAACGGAATGGAATGGAATGGAATGGAATGGAATTCAATGGAATAGAATGGAATGGAATGAAATGGAATGGAATCAACCCGAGTAGAATGGAATGGATTGTAATGGAATCGAATGGAATGGAATGGAATGGAATGGAATGGAATCGAATGGAATGGAATGGAATGGAATGGAATGGAATGGAATGGAATGGAATGGAAAGGAATGGAATGGAATGGAATGGAATGGAATCAACCCGAGTAGATTGGAATGGATGGGAATGGAATGAAATGGAATGGAATGGAATTCAATGGAAAAAATGTAATGGAATGGAATGGAATGGAATGTAATGAAATGGAATCGAATGGAATCGAATGGAATCGAATGGAATGGAGTGGAATAGAATGGAATCAACCCGAGTAGAATGGAATGGAATGGAACGGAACGGAATGGAACGGAACGGAACGGAACGGAACGGAATGGAATGGAGTGAAATGGAATGGAATCGAATGGAATCGAAAGGAACCGAATGGAATGGAATGGAAGGGAATGGAATGGAATTGAATGGAATGGAATGGAATGGAATCAACCCGAGTAGAATGGAATGGATTGGAATGGAATGGAATGGAATCGAATGCAATGCAATGGAAAAGAATGGAATGGAATGGAATGGAATGGACCCGAGTAGAACGGAATGTAATGTAATGGAATGGAATGGAATGGAATGGAATGGAATGAACCCGAGTAGAACGGAATGGAATGGAAAGGAATGGAATGGAATGAAATGGAATGGAATCGAAAGGAATGGAATGGAATGGAATGGAATGGAATGGAATGGAATGGAATGGAATGGAATTTAATCGAATGGAATCGAATGGAATGGAATAGAACGGAATGGAATCCAATGGAACAGAAAGGAATGGAATGGAATGGAATGGAATGGAATGGAATGGAATGGAATGGAATGGAATCGAATGGATTGGAATGGAATGGAATGGAATGGAATGGAATGGAATGGAATGGAATCAACCCGAGTAGAATGGAATGGATTGGAATGCAATGGAATGGAATGGAATGGAATGGAATGGAACGGAATGGACCCGAGTAGAACGGAATGGAATGGAATGGAATGGAATGGAATGGAATGGAATGGAATGGAATGCAATGAACCGGAGTAGAACGGAATGGAATGGAATGGAATGGAATGGAATGGAATGGAATCGAAAGGAATGGAATGGAATGGAATGGAATGGAATGGAATGGAATGGAATGGAATGGAATTTAATCGAATGGAATCGAATGGAATGGAATAGAACGGAATGGAATCGAATGGAACGGAAAGGAATGGAATGGAATGGAATGGAATGGAATGGAATGGAATGGAATGGAATGGAATGGAATGGAATCGAATGGATTGGAATGGAATGGAATGGAATGGAATGGAATGGAATGGAATGGAATGGAATGGAATGGAATCGAATGGAATCGAATGGAATCGAATGGAATGGAGTGGAAGAGAATGGAATCAACTCGAGTAGAACGGAATGGAATGGAACGGAATGGAACGGAACGGAACGGAATGGAACGGAACGGAATGGAATGGAGTGAAATGGAATGGAATCGAATGGAATCGAATGGAACCGAATGGAATGGAATGGAACGGAATGGAATGGAATGGACTGGAATGGAATGGAATCAACCCTAGTAGAATGTAATGGATTGGAATGGAATGGAATGGAATGGAATGGAATGGAATGGAATCGAATGGAATCGAATGGAATCGAATGGAATGGAATGGAATGGAATGGAATGGAATGGAATCAACACGAGTAGATCGGAATGGAATGGAATGGAATGGAATGGAATGGAATGGAATGGAATGTAATGGAATGGAATGGAATGGAATTCTATGGAATGGAATGGAATGGAATGGAATGGAATCAACCCGAGTAAAACGGAATGGAATGGAATGGAAAGGAATGGAATGGAATGGAATGGAATGGAATGGAATGGAATGGAATTCCATGGAATGGAACGGAATGGAATGGAATGGAATGGAATGGAATGGAATGGAATGGAGTGGAATGGAATGGAATGGAATGGAATGGAATGGAATGGAGTGGAATGGAATGGAATCGAATGGAATGGAATGGAATGGAATGGAATGGAATGGAATGGAATCAACTCGAGTAGAAAGGAATGGAATGGAATGGAATGGAATGGAATGGAATGGAATGGAATGGAATGCAATGAAATGGAATGGAATGGAATGGAATCGAATGGAATGGACTGGAATGAAATGGAATGGAATGGAATGGAATGGAATGAACCCGAGTAGAACGGAATGGAATGGAATGGAATGGAATGGAATGGAATGGAATGGAATGGAATGGAATTTAATGGAATGGAATGGAAAGGAATGGAATGGAATGGAATCAACCCGAGTAGAATGGAATGGGTAAGAATGGAATGGAATGGAATGGAATGTAATGCAATGGAATGGAATCGAATGGAATCGAATGGAATAGAACGGAATGGAGTGGAATAGAATGGAATCAACCCGAATAGAACGGAACGGAACGGAACGGAACGGAACGGAATGGAATGGAGTGAAATGGAATGGAATCAAATGGAATCGAATGGAACCGAATGGAATGGAATGGAAGGGAATGGAATGCAATGGAATGGAATGGAATGGAATGGAATCAACCCGAGTAGAATGGAATGGACTGGAATGGAATGGAATGGAATGGAATGGAATGGAATGGAATGGAATGGAATGGAATCAACCCGAGTAGAATGGAATGGAATGGAATGGAATGGAATGGAATGGAATGGAATGGAATGGAATTCTATGGAATGGAATTCAATGGAATAGAATATAATGGAATGGAATGGAATGGAATGGAATGAACCCGAGTAGAACGGAATGGAATGGAATGGAATGGAATGGAATGGAATGGAATGGAATGGAATGGAATGGAATGGAATCGAATGGAATCGAATGGAATGGAGTGGAATAGAATGGAATCAACCCGAGTAGAATGGAATGGAATGGAACGGAACGGAACGGAACGGAACGGAACGGAACGGAACGGAATGGAGTGAAATGGAATGGAATCGAATGGAATCGAACGGAACCGAATGGAATGGAAAGAAGGGAAAGGAATGGAATGGAATGGAATGGAATGGAATGGAATAAACCCGAGTAGAATGGAATGGATTGGAGTGGAATGGAATGGAATGGAATGGAATGGAATGGAATTCAATAGAATAGAATGGAATGGAATGGAATGGAATGGAATGGAATGGAATGGAATGGAATGGAATCGAATGGAATCAAATGGAATCGAATGGAATGGAGTGGAATAGAATTGAATCAACCCGAATAGAACGGAACGGAACGGAACGGAACGGAATGGAATGGAGTGAAATGGAATGGAATCGAATGGAATCGAAAGGAACCGAATGGAATGGAATGGAAGGGAATGGAATGGAATTGAATGGAATGGAATGGATTGGATTCAACCCGAGTAGAATGGAATGGATTGGAATGGAATGGAATGGAATCAAATGCAATGCAATGGAATGGAATGGAATGGAATGGAATGGAACGGAATGGACCCGAGTAGAACGGAATGGAATGGAATGGAATGGAATGGAATGGAATGGAATGGAATGAACCGGAGTAGAACGGAATGGAATGGAATGGAATGGAATGGAATGGAATCGAAAGGAATGGAATGGAATGGAATGGAATGGAATGGAATGGAATGGAATGGAATGGAATTTAATCGAATGGAATCGAATGGAATGGAATGGAACGGAATGGAATCGAATGGAACGGAAAGGAATGGAATGGAATGGAATGGAATGGAATGGAATGGAATGGAATGGAATGGAATGGAATGGAATCGAATGGATTGGAATGGAATGGAATGGAATGGAATGGAATGGAATGGAATGGAATGGAATGGAATCAACACGAGTAGAATGGAATGGATTGGAATGGAATGGAATGGAATGGAATGGAATTCAATGGAATAGAATGAAATGGAATGGAATGGAATGGAATGGAATGGAATGGAATGGAATGGAATGGAATGGAATCGAATGGAATCGAATGGAATGGAGTGGAAGAGAATGGAATCAACTCGAGTAGAACGGAATGGAATGGAACGGAATGGAACGGAACGGAACGGAATGGAACGGAACGGAATGGAATGGAGTGAAATGGAATGGAATCGAATGGAATCGAATGGAACCGAATGGAATGGAATGGAACGGAATGGAATGGAATGGACTGGAATGGAATGGAATCAACCCTAGTAGAATGTAATGGATTGGAATGGAATGGAATGGAATGGAATGGAATGGAATCGAATGGAATCGAATGGAATCGAATGGAATGGAATGGAATTGAATGGAATGGAATGGAATTAACCCGAGTAGAACGGAATGGAATGGAATGGAATGGAATGGAATCGAATGGAATCGAATGGAATCGAATGGAATGAAATGGAATGGAATGGAATGGAATGGAATCAACCCGAGTAGAAGGGAATGGAATGGAATGGAATGGAATGGAATGGAATGGAATGGAATGGAATGGAATGGAATTCCATGGAATGGAATGGAATGGAATGGAATTGAATGGAATGGAATGGAATAGAATGGAATTGAATGGAATCGAATGGAATGGAATGGAATAGAATGTAATCAACCCGAGTAGAACGGAATGGAATGGAATGGAATGGAATGGAATGGAATGGAATGAACCGGAGTAGAACGAAATGGAATGGAATGGAATGGAATGGAATGGAATGGAATGGAATCGAAAGGAATGGAATGGAATGGAATGGAATGGAATGGAATGGAATGGAATGGAATTTAATCGAATGGAATCGAATGGAATGGAATGGAACGGAATGGAATCGAATGGAACGGAAAGGAATGGAATGGAATGGAATGGAATGGAATGGAATGGAATGGAATGGAATGGAATCGAATGGAATGGAATGGAATGGAATGGAATGGAATGGAATGGAATGGAATCAACACGAGTAGAATGGAATGGATTGGAATGGAATGGAATGGAATGGAATGGAATTCAATGGAATAGAATGAAATGGAATGGAATGGAATGGAATGGAATGGAATGGAATGGAATGGAATCGAATGGAATCGAATGGAATCGAATGGAATGGAGTGGAAGAGAATGGAATCAACTCGAGTAGAACGGAATGGAATGGAACGGAATGGAACGGAACGGAACGGAATGGAACGGAACGGAATGGAATGGAGTGAAATGGTATGGAAGCGAATGGAATCGAATGGAACCGAATGGAATGGAATGGAACGGAATGGAATGGAATGGACTGGAATGGAATGGAATCAACCCTAGTAGAATGTAATGGATTGGAATGGAATGGAATGGAATGGAATGGAATGGAATGGAATGGAATGGAATCGAATGGAATCGAATGGAATCGAATGGAATGGAATGGAATGGAATGGAATGGAATGGAATTAACCCGAGTAGAACGGAATGGAATGGAATGGAATGGAATGGAATCGAATGGAATCGAATGGAATCGAATGGAATGGAATGGAATGGAATGGAATGGAATGGAATGGAATCAACCCGAGTAGAAGGGAATGGAATGGAATGGAATGGAATGGAATGGAATGGAATGGAATGGAATGGAATGGAATTCAATGGAATGGAATGGAATGGAATGGAATTGAATGGAATGGAATGGAATCGAATGGAATTGAATGGAATCGAATGGAATGGAATGGAATAGAATGTAATCAACCCGAGTAGAACGGAATGGAATGGAATGGAATGGAATGGAATGGAATCGAATGGAATCGAATGGAATGGAATGGAATGGAATGGAATGGAATGGAATGGAATCAACCCGAGTAGAAGGGAATGGAATGGAATGGAATGGAATGGAATGGAATGGAATGGAATGGAATGGAATGGAATGGAATTCAATGGAATGGAATGGAATGGAATGGAATGGAATGGAATCGAATGGAATGGAATGGAATGGAATCGAATGGAATTGAATGGAATCGAATGGAATGGAATGGAATATAATGTAATCAACCCGAGTAGAACGGAATGGAATGGAATGGAATGGAATGGAATGGAATGGAATGGAATGGAATGGAATGGAATGGAATGGAATGGAATGGAATCGAATGGAATGGAATGGAATGGAATGGAATGGAATGGAATGGAATCAACACGAGTAGATCGGAATGGAATGGAATGGAATGGAATGGAATGGAATGGAATGGAATGGAATGCAATGGAATGGAATGGAATGGAATTCTATGGAATGGAATGGAATGGAATGGAATCAACCCGAGCAGAACGGAATGGAATGGAATGGAAAGGAATGGAATGGAATGGAATGGAATGGAATGGAATGGAATGGAATTCTATGGAATGGAACGGAATGGAATGGAATGGAATGGAATGGAATGGAATGGAATGGAGTGGAATGGAATGGAATGGAATGGAATGGAATGGAATTCAATGGAATAGAATGGAATGGAATGGAATGGAATGGAATCAACCCGAGTAGAAAGGAATGGAACGGAATGAAATGGAATGGAATGGAATGGAATGGAATGGAATGGAATGCAATGAAATGGAATGGAATCGAATGGAATCGAATGGAATGGACTGGAATGAAATGGAATGGAATGGAATGGAATGGAATGGAATGGAATGGAATGGAATCAACCCGAGTAGATTGGAATGGATTGGAATGGAATGGAATGGAATGGAATCGAATGGAATGGAATGGAATCGAAAGGAATGGAAAGGAATGGAATGGACGCGAGTAGAACGGAATGGAATGGAATGGAATGGAATGGAATGGAATGGAATGGAATTGAATGGAATTGAATGGAATGGAATGGAATGGAATGGAATGAACCCGAGTAGAACGGAATGGAATGGAATGGAATGGAATGGAATGGAATGGAATGGAATCAACCCGAGTAGAATGGAATGGATAGGAATGGAATGGAATGGAATGGAATGTAATTCAATAGAATGGAATGGAGGGGAATGGAAAGCAATGGAATGGAATGGAATGGAATGGAATGGAATCGAATGGAATCGAATGGAATCGAATGGAATGGAGTGGAATAGAGTGGAATCAACCCGAATAGAACGGAACGGAACGGAACGGAACGGAACGGAACGGAATTTAATGGAGTGAAATGGAATGGAATCAAATGGAGTGGAATGGAACAGAATGGAATGGAATTGAAGGGAAGGGAATGGAATGGAATGGAATGGAATGGAATGGAATGGAATGGAATGGAATGGAATGGAATGGAATGGAATCAACCCGAGTAGAACGGAATGGAATGGAATGGAATTGAATGGAATGGAATGGAATGCATTGGAATGGAATGGAATGGAATGGAATGGAATTCAATGGAATGGAATGGAATGGAATGGAATGGAATTCAATGGAATGGAATCAACCCGAGTAGAACGGAATGGAATGGAATGGAATGGAATGGAATGGAATGGAATGGAATGGAATGGAATGGAATGGAATTGATTCGAATGGAATGGAATGGAATCGAATGGAATGGAATTGTATCGAAAGGAATGGAATGGAATGGAATGCAATGGAATGGAATGGAATGGAATGGAATGGAATGGAATCAACCCGAGTAGAATGGAGTGGATTGGAATGGAATGGAATGGAATGGAATGGAATTCAATGGAATAGAATGAATTGGAATGGAATGGAATTGAAAGGAATGGAATGGAATAGAATGGAATCAGATGGAATGGAGTGGAATGGAATGGAATGGAATAGAATGGAATGGAATGGAATGGAATGGAATGGAATGGAATCGAATGGAATGGAATGGAATGGAAACAACCCGAGTAGAACGGAATGGAATGGAATGGAATGGAATGGAATGGAATGGAATGGAATGGAATGGAATGGAATGGAATGGAATTCAATGGAATAGAATGGAATGGAATGGAATAGAATGGAATGGAATGGAACTGAATCGAATGGAATGGAATGGAATGGAATGGAATGGAATGGAATGGAATGGAATTCAATGGAATATAATGGAATGGAATGTAATGGAATGGAATGGAATGGAATGGAATGGAATGGATTGGAATGGAATCAACACGAGTAGAACGGAATGGAAAGGAATGGAATGGAATGGAATGGAATGGAATCGAATGGAATGGAACGGAATGGAATGGAATGGAATGGAATGGAATGGAATGGAATGGAATGGAATGGAATTCAATGGAATAGAATGGAATGGAATGAAATGGAATGGAATCAACCCGACAAGAATGGAATGGATTGTAATGGAATGGAATGGAATGGAATGGAATGGAATGGAATGGAATGGAATGGAATGGAATGGAATGGAATGGAATGGAATGGAATGGAATGGAATGGAATGGAATGGAATGGAATGGAATGGAATGGAATGGAAAGGAATGGAATGGAATGGAATGGAATGGAATGGAATCAACCCGAGTAGAACGGAATGGAATGGAATCGAATGGAATCGAATGGAATGCAATGGAGTGGAATGGAATGGAATGGAATCGAATGGAATGGAATGGAATGGAATGGAATCGAATGGAATGGAATGGAATGGAATGGAATGGAATGGAATGGAATCGAATGGAGTGGAATGGAATGGAATGGAATCAACCCGAGTAGATTGGAATGGATTGGAATGGAATGGAATGGAATGGAATGGAATTCAATGGAAAAAATGAAATGGAATGGAATGGAATGTAATGGAATGGAATGGAATCGAATGGAATCGAATGGAATGGAATGGAATGAAATGGAATGGAATGGAATGGAATCGAATGGAATGGAATGGAATGCAATAGAATCGAATGGAATGGAATGGAATGGAATGGAATCGAATGGAATGGAATGGAATGGAATCAACCCGAGAAGATTGGAATGGATTGGAATGGAATGGAATGGAATGGAATGGAATGGAATTCAATGGAAAAAATGAAATGGAATGGAATGGAATGGAATGGAATGGAATGGAATGGAATCGAATGGAATCGAATGAAATCGAATGGAATGGAGTGGAATAGAATGGAATCAACCCGAGTAGAACGGAATGGAATGGAACGGAACGGAACGGAACGGAACGGAACATAACGGAACGGAACCGAATGGAATGGAGTGAAATGGAATGGAATCGAATGGAATCGAATGGCACCGAACGGAATGGAAAGAAGGGAATGGAATGGAACGGAATGGAATGGAATGGAATGGAATCAACGCGAGAAGATTGGAATGGATTGGAATGGAATGGAATCGAATGGAATTGAATGGAATCGAATGGAATGGAATGGAATAGAATGTAATCAACCCGAGTAGAACGGAATGGAATGGAATGGAATGGAATGGAATGGAATCGAATGGAATCGAATGGAATGGAATGGAATGGAATGGAATGGAATGGAATGGAATGGAATCAACCCGAGTAGAAGGGAATGGAATGGAATGGAATGGAATGGAATGGAATGGAATGGAATGGAATGGAATGGAATGGAATGGAATGGAATTCAATGGAATGGAATGGAATGGAATGGAATGGAATGGAATCGAATGGAATGGAATGGAATGGAATCGAATGGAATTGAATGGAATCGAATGGAATGGAATGGAATATAATGTAATCAACCCGAGTAGAACGGAATGGAATGGAATGGAATGGAATGGAATGGAATGGAATGGAATGGAATGGAATGGAATGGAATGGAATGGAATCGAATGGAATGGAATGGAATGGAATGGAATGGAATGGAATGGAATCAACACGAGTAGATCGGAATGGAATGGAATGGAATGGAATGGAATGGAATGGAATGGAATGGAATGGAATGCAATGGAATGGAATGGAATGGAATTCTATGGAATGGAATGGAATGGAATGGAATCAACCCGAGCAGAACGGAATGGAATGGAATGGAAAGGAATGGAATGGAATGGAATGGAATGGAATGGAATTCTATGGAATGGAACGGAATGGAATGGAATGGAATGGAATGGAATGGAATGGAATGGAGTGGAATGGAATGGAATGGAATGGAATGGAATTCAATGGAATAGAATGGAATGGAATGGAATGGAATGGAATCAACCCGAGTAGAAAGGAATGGAACGGAATGAAATGGAATGGAATGGAATGGAATGGAATGGAATGGAATGGAATGCAATGAAATGGAATGGAATCGAATGGAATCGAATGGAATGGACTGGAATGAAATGGAATGGAATGGAATGGAATGGAATGGAATGGAATGGAATGGAATGGAATGGAATCAACCCGAGTAGAATGGAATGGATTGGAATGGAATGGAATGGAATGGAATCGAATGGAATGGAATGGAATCGAAAGGAATGGAAAGGAATGGAATGGACGCGAGTAGAACGGAATGGAATGGAATGGAATGGAATGGAATGGAATGGAATGGAATTGAATGGAATTGAATGGAATGGAATGGAATGGAATGGAATGAACCCGAGTAGAACGGAATGGAATGGAATGGAATGGAATGGAATGGAATGGAATGGAATGGAATGGAATCAACCCGAGTAGAATGGAATGGATAGGAATGGAATGGAATGGAATGGAATGTAATTCAATAGAATGGAATGGAGGGGAATGGAAAGCAATGGAATGGAATGGAATGGAATGGAATGGAATCGAATGGAATCGAATGGAATCGAATGGAATGGAGTGGAATAGAGTGGAATCAACCCGAATAGAACGGAACGGAACGGAACGGAACGGAACGGAACGGAATTTAATGGAGTGAAATGGAATGGAATCAAATGGAGTGGAATGGAACAGAATGGAATGGAATTGAAGGGAAGGGAATGGAATGGAATGGAATGGAATGGAATGGAATGGAATGGAATGGAATGGAATGGAATGGAATCAACCCGAGTAGAATGGAATGGAATGGAATGGAATTGAATGGAATGGAATGGAATGCATTGGAATGGAATGGAATGGAATGGAATGGAATTCAATGGAATGGAATGGAATGGAATGGAATGGAATTCAATGGAATGGAATCAACCCGAGTAGAACGGAATGGAATGGAATGGAATGGAATGGAATGGAATGGAATGGAATGGAATGGAATGGAATGGAATTGATTCGAATGGAATGGAATGGAATCGAATGGAATGGAATTGTATCGAAAGGAATGGAATGGAATGGAATGCAATGGAATGGAATGGAATGGAATGGAATGGAATGGAATCAACCCGAGTAGAATGGAGTGGATTGGAATGGAATGGAATGGAATGGAATGGAATTCAATGGAATAGAATGAATTGGAATGGAATGGAATTGAAAGGAATGGAATGGAATAGAATGGAATCAGATGGAATGGAGTGGAATGGAATGGAATGGAATAGAATGGAATGGAATGGAATGGAATGGAATGGAATGGAATCGAATGGAATGGAATGGAATGGAAACAACCCGAGTAGAACGGAATGGAATGGAATGGAATGGAATGGAATGGAATGGAATGGAATGGAATGGAATGGAATGGAATGGAATTCAATGGAATAGAATGGAATGGAATGGAATCGAATGGAATGGAATGGAATGGAATGGAATGGAATGGAATGGAATCAACACGAGTAGATCGGAATGGAATGGAATGGAATGGAATGGAATGGAATGGAATGGAATGGAATGCAATGGAATGGAATGGAATGGAATTCTATGGAATGGAATGGAATGGAATGGAATCAACCCGAGCAGAACGGAATGGAATGGAATGGAAAGGAATGGAATGGAATGGAATGGAATGGAATGGAATTCTATGGAATGGAACGGAATGGAATGGAATGGAATGGAATGGAATGGAATGGAATGGAGTGGAATGGAATGGAATGGAATGGAATGGAATGGAATTCAATGGAATAGAATGGAATGGAATGGAATGGAATGGAATCAACCCGAGTAGAAAGGAATGGAACGGAATGAAATGGAATGGAATGGAATGGAATGGAATGGAATGGAATGGAATGCAATGAAATGGAATGGAATCGAATGGAATCGAATGGAATGGACTGGAATGAAATGGAATGGAATGGAATGGAATGGAATGGAATGGAATGGAATGGAATGGAATCAACCCGAGTAGAATGGAATGGATTGGAATGGAATGGAATGGAATGGAATCGAATGGAATGGAATGGAATCGAAAGGAATGGAAAGGAATGGAATGGACGCGAGTAGAACGGAATGGAATGGAATGGAATGGAATGGAATGGAATGGAATGGAATTGAATGGAATTGAATGGAATGGAATGGAATGGAATGGAATGAACCCGAGTAGAACGGAATGGAATGGAATGGAATGGAATGGAATGGAATGGAATGGAATGGAATGGAATCAACCCGAGTAGAATGGAATGGATAGGAATGGAATGGAATGGAATGGAATGTAATTCAATAGAATGGAATGGAGGGGAATGGAAAGCAATGGAATGGAATGGAATGGAATGGAATGGAATCGAATGGAATCGAATGGAATCGAATGGAATGGAGTGGAATAGAGTGGAATCAACCCGAATAGAACGGAACGGAACGGAACGGAACGGAACGGAACGGAATTTAATGGAGTGAAATGGAATGGAATCAAATGGAGTGGAATGGAACAGAATGGAATGGAATTGAAGAGAAGGGAATGGAATGGAATGGAATGGAATGGAATGGAATGGAATGGAATGGAATGGAATGGAATGGAATGGAATCAACCCGAGTAGAACGGAATGGAATGGAATGGAATTCAATGGAATGGAATGGAATGGAATGGAATGGAATTCAATGGAATGGAATCAACCCGAGTAGAACGGAATGGAATGGAATGGAATGGAATGGAATGGAATGGAATGGAATGGAATGGAATGGAATGGAATTGATTCGAATGGAATGGAATGGAATCGAATGGAATGGAATTGTATCGAAAGGAATGGAATGGAATGGAATGCAATGGAATGGAATGGAATGGAATGGAATGGAATGGAATCAACCCGAGTAGAATGGAGTGGATTGGAATGGAATGGAATGGAATGGAATGGAATTCAATGGAATAGAATGAATTGGAATGGAATGGAATTGAAAGGAATGGAATGGAATAGAATGGAATCAGATGGAATGGAGTGGAATGGAATGGAATGGAATAGAATGGAATGGAATGGAATGGAATGGAATGGAATGGAATGGAATCGAATGGAATGGAATGGAATGGAAACAACCCGAGTAGAACGGAATGGAATGGAATGGAATGGAATGGAATGGAATGGAATGGAATGGAATGGAATGGAATGGAATGGAATGGAATGGAATTCAATGGAATAGAATGGAATGGAATGGAATAGAATGGAATGGAATGGAACTGAATCGAGTGGAATGGAATGGAATGGAATGGAATGGAATGGAATGGAATGGAATGGAATTCAATGGAATATAATGGAATGGAATGTAATGGAATGGAATGGAATGGAATGGAATGGAATGGATTGGAATGGAATCAACACGAGTAGAACGGAATGGAAAGGAATGGAATGGAATGGAATGGAATGGAATCGAATGGAATGGAACGGAATGGAATGGAATGGAATGGAATGGAATGGAATGGAATGGAATGGAATGGAATTCAATGGAATAGAATGGAATGGAATGAAATGGAATGGAATCAACCCGACAAGAATGGAATGGATTGTAATGGAATGGAATGGAATGGAATGGAATGGAATGGAATCGAATGGAATGGAATGGAATGGAATCGAATGGAATGGAATGGAATGGAATGGAAAGGAATGGAATGGAATGGAATGGAATGGAATGGAATCAACCCGAGTAGAACGGAATGGAATGGAATCGAATGGAATCGAATGGAATGCAATGGAGTGGAATGGAATGGAATGGAATCGAATGGAATGGAATGGAATGGAATGGAATCGAATGGAATGGAATGGAATGGAATGGAATGGAATGGAATGGAATCGAATGGAGTGGAATGGAATGGAATGGAATCAACCCGAGTAGATTGGAATGGATTGGAATGGAATGGAATGGAATGGAATGGAATTCAATGGAAAAAATGAAATGGAATGGAATGGAATGTAATGGAATGGAATGGAATCGAATGGAATCGAATGGAATGGAATGGAATGAAATGGAATGGAATGGAATGGAATCGAATGGAATGGAATGGAATGCAATAGAATCGAATGGAATGGAATGGAATGGAATGGAATCGAATGGAATGGAATGGAATGGAATCAACCCGAGAAGATTGGAATGGATTTGAATGGAATGGAATGGAATGGAATGGAATGGAATTCAATGGAAAAAATGAAATGGAATGGAATGGAATGGAATGGAATGGAATGGAATGGAATCGAATGGAATCGAATGAAATCGAATGGAATGGAGTGGAATAGAATGGAATCAACCCGAGTAGAACGGAATGGAATGGAACGGAACGGAACGGAACGGAACGGAACATAACGGAACGGAACCGAATGGAATGGAGTGAAATGGAATGGAATCGAATGGAATCGAATGGCACCGAATGGAATGGAAAGAAGGGAATGGAATGGAATGGAATGGAATGGAATGGAATGGAATCAACCCGAGTAGAATGGAATGGATTGGAATGGAATGGAATGGAATGGAATGGAATTGAATAGAATAGAATGGAATGGAATGGAATGGAATGGAATGGAATGGAATGGAATGGAATCGAATGGAATCAAATGGAACCGAATGGAATGGAATGGAAGGGAATGGAATGGAATGGAATGGAATGGAATGGAATCAACCCGAGTACAATGGAATGGATTGGAATGGAATGGAATATAATGTAATGGAATGGAATGGAATCGAATGGAATCGAATGGAATGGAATGGAATGGAATGGAATGGAATGGAATGGAATGGAATGGAATCAACCCGAGTAGAACGGAATGGAATGGAATGGAATGGAATGGAATGGAATGGAATGGAATGGAATGGAATGGAATGGAATGGAATGGAATGGAATGGAATGGAATTCTATGGAATGGAATGGAATGGAATGGAATGGAATGGAATGGAATCAACCCGAGTAGAACGGAATGGAATGGAATGGAATGGAATGGAATGGAATGGAATTTAATGGAATGGAATGGAAAGGAATGGAATGGAATGGAATCAACCCGAGTAGAATGGAATTGGTAGGAATGGAATGGAATGGAATGGAACGTAATTCAATAGAATAGAATGGAAGGGAATGGAAAGGAATGGAATGGAATGTAATGGAATGGAATGGAATCGAATGGAAACGAATGGAATAGAACGGAATGGAGTGGAATAGAATGGAATCAACCCGAATAGAACGGAACGGAACGGAACGGAAAGGAACGGAATGGAATGGAGTGAAATGGAATGGAATCAAATGGAATCGAATGGAACCGAATGGAATGGAATGGAAGGGAATGGAATGCAATGGAATGGAATGGAATGGAATGGAATCAACCCGAGTAGAATGGAATGGACTGGAATGGAATGGAATGGAATGGAATGGAATGGAATGGAATGGAATGGAATTGAATGGAATGGAATGGAATGGAATCAACCCGAATAGAATGGAATGGAATGGAATGGAATGGAATGGAATGGAATGGAATGGAATGGAATGGAATGGAATTCTATGGAATGGAATTCAATGGAATAGAATGGAATGGAATGGAATGGAATGGAATGAACCCGAGTAGAACGGAATGGAATGGAATGGAATTGAATTGAATGGAATGGAATGGAATGGAATGGAATCGAATGGAATCGAATGGAATGGAATGGAATGGAATGGAATGGAATGGAATGGAATCGAATGGAATGGAATGGAAAGGAATCGAATCGAACGGAATGAAATGGAATGGAATGGAATGGAATGGAATGGAATGGAATGGAATGGAATGGAATGGAATGGAATCAACCCGAGTAGATTGGAATGGATTGGAATGGAATGAAATGGAATGGAATGGAATTCAATGGAAAAAATGAAATGGAATGGAATGGAATGGAATGGAATGGAATGGAATGGAATAGGATCGAATAGAATCGAATGGAATCGAATGGAATGGAGTGGAAAAGAATGGAATCAACCCGAGTAGAATGGAATGGAATGGAACGGAACGGAACGGAACGGAACGGAACGGAACGGAACGGAATGGAGTGAAATGGAATGGAATCGAATGGAATCGAACGGAACCGAATGGAATGGAAAGAAGGGAACGGAATGGAATGGAATGGAATGGAATGGAATGGAATGGAATGGAATTCAATACAATAGAATGGAATGGAATGGAATGGAATGGAATGGAATGGAATGGAATGGAATGGAATGGAATGGAATGGAATCAACCCGAGTAGATTGGAATGGATTGGAATGGAATGAAATGGAATGGAATGGAATTCAATGGAAAAAATGAAATGGAATGGAATGGAATGGAATGGAATGGAATGGAATAGGATCGAATAGAATCGAATGGAATCGAATGGAATGGAGTGGAATAGAATGGAATCAACCCGAATAGAACGGAACGGAACGGAACGGAACGGAACGGAATGGAATGGAGTGAAATGGAATGGAATCGAATGGAATCGAAAGGAACCGAATGGAATGGAATGGAAGGGAATGGAATGGAATTGAATGGAATGGAATGGATTGGAATAAACCCGAGTAGAATGGAATGGATTGGAATGGAATGGAATGGAATCAAATGCAATGCAATGGAATGGAATGGAATGGAATGGAATGGAACGGAATGTACCCGAGTAGAACGGAATGGAATGGAATGGAATTCAATGGAATGGAATCAACCCGAGTAGAACGGAATGGAATGGAATGGAATGGAATGGAATGGAATGGAATGGAATGGAATGGAATTGATTCGAATGGAATGGAATGGAATCGAATGGAATGGAATTGTATCGAAAGGAATGGAATGGAATGGAATGCAATGGAATGGAATGGAACGGAATGGAATGGAATGGAATCAACCCGATAAGATTGGAATGGATTTGAATGGAGTGGAATGGAATGGAATGGAATTCAATGGAATAGAATGAATTGGAATGGAATGGAATTGAAAGGAATGGAATGGAATAGAATGGAATCAGATGGAATGGAGTGGAATGGAATGGAATGGAATAGAATGGAATGGAATGGAATGGAATGGAATGGAATGGAATCGAATGGAATGGAATGGAATGGAAACAACCCGAGTAGAACGGAATGGAATGGAATGGAATGGAATGGAATGGAATGGAATGGAATGGAATGGAATGGAATGGAATTCAATGGAATAGAATGGAATGGAATGGAATAGAATGGAATGGAATGGAATTGAATCGAATGGAATGGAATGGAATGGAATGGAATGGAATGGAATGGAATTCAACGGAATATAATGGAATGGAATGTAATGGAATGGAATGGAATGGAATGGAATGGAATGGAATGGATTGGAATGGAATCAACACGAGTAGAACGGAATGGAAAGGAATGGAATGGAATGGAATGGAATGGAATCGAATGGAATGGAACGGAATGGAATGGAATGGAATGGAATGGAATGGAATGGAATGGAATTCAATGGAATAGAATGGAATGGAATGAAATGGAATGGAATCAACCCGACAAGGATGGAATGGATTGTAATGGAATGGAATGGAATGGAATGGAATGGAATGGAATGGAATGGAATGGAATGGAATGGAATGGAATGGAATGGAATGGAAAGGAATGGAATGGAATGGAATGGAATGGAATGGAATCAACCCGAGTAGAACGGAATGGAATGGAATCGAATGGAATCGAATGGAATGCAATGGAGTGGAATGGAATGGAATGGAATCGAATGGAATGGAATGGAATGGAATGGAATGGAATGGAATGGAATGGAATGGAATGGAATGGAATGGAATCGAATGGAGTGGAATGGAATGGAATGGAATCAACCCGAGTAGATTGGAATGGATTGGAATGGAATGGAATGGAATGGAATGGAATTCAATGGAAAAAATGAAATGGAATGGAATGGAATGGAATGGAATGGAATGGAATCGAATGGAATCGAATGGAATGGAATGGAATGAAATGGAATGGAATGGAATGGAATCGAATGGAATGGAATGGAATGCAATAGAATCGAATGGAATGGAATGGAATGGAATGGAATCGAAAGGAATGGAATGGAATGGAATCAACCCGAGAAGATTGGAATGGATTGGAATGGAATGGAATGGAATGGAATGGAATGGAATTCAATGGAAAAAATGAAATGGAATGGAATGGAATGGAATGGAATGGAATGGAATCGAATGGAATCGAATGAAATCGAATGGAATGGAGTGGAATAGAATGGAATCAACCCGAGTAGAACGGAATGGAATGGAACGGAACGGAACGGAACGGAACGGAACATAACGGAACGGAACCGAATGGAATGGAGTGAAATGGAATGGAATCGAATGGAATCGAATGGCACCGAATGGAATGGAAAGAAGGGAATGGAATGGAATGGAATGGAATGGAATGGAATGGAATCAACCCGAGTAGAATGGAATGGATTGGAATGGAATGGAATGGAATGGAATGGAATGGAATAGAATAGAATGGAATGGAATGGAATGGAATGGAATGGAATGGAATGGAATCGAATGGAATCAAATGGAACCGAATGGAATGGAATGGAAGGGAATGGAATGGAATGGAATGGAATGGAATGGAATGGAATCAACCCGAGTAGAATGGAATGGATTGGAATGGAATGGAATATAATGTAATGGAATGGAATGGAATCGAATGGAATCGAATGGAATGGAATGGAATGGAATGGAATGGAATGGAATGGAATGGAATGGAATGGAATGGAATCAACCCGAGTAGAACGGAATGGAATGGAATGGAATGGAATGGAATGGAATGGAATGGAATGGAATGGAATGGAATGGAATGGAATTCTATGGAATGGAATGGAATGGAATGGAATGGAATGGAATCAACCCGAGTAGAACGGAATGGAATGGAATGGAATGGAATGGAATGGAATGGAATTTAATGGAATGGAATGGAAAGGAATGGAATGGAATGGAATCAACCCGAGTAGAATGGAATTGGTAGGAATGGAATGGAATGGAATGGAACGTAATTCAATAGAATAGAATGGAAGGGAATGGAAAGGAATGGAATGGAATGTAATGGAATGGAATGGAATCGAATGGAAACGAATGGAATAGAACGGAATGGAGTGGAATAGAATGGAATCAACCCGATTAGAACGGAACGGAACGGAACGGAAAGGAACGGAATGGAATGGAGTGAAATGGAATGGAATCAAATGGAATCGAATGGAACCGAATGGAATAGAATGGAAGGGAATGGAATGCAATGGAATGGAATGGAATGGAATGGAATCAACCCGAGTAGAATGGAATGGACTGGAATGGAATGGAATAGAATGGAATGGAATGGAATGGAATGGAATTGAATGGAATGGAATGGAATGGAATCAACCCGAATAGAATGGAATGGAATGGAATGGAATGGAATGGAATGGAATGGAATGGAATCGAATGGAATTCTATGGAATGGAATTCAATGGAATAGAATGGAATGGAATGGAATGAACCCGAGTAGAACGGAATGGAATGGAATGGAATTGAATTGAATGGAATGGAATGGAATGGAATGGAACCGAATGGAATCGAATGGAATGGAATGGAATGGAATGGAATGGAATGGAATCGAATGGAATGGAATGGAATGGAATCGAATCGAACGGAATGAAATGGAATGGAATGGAATGGAATGGAATGGAATGGAATGGAATGGAATCAACCCGAGTAGATTGGAATGGATTGGAATGGAATGAAATGGAATGGAATGGAATTCATTGGAAAAAATGAAATGGAATGGAATGGAATGGAATGGAATGGAATGGAATAGGATCGAATGGAATCGAATGGAATCGAATGGAATGGAGTGGAAAAGAATGGAATCAACCCGAGTAGAATGGAATGGAATGGAACGGAACGGAACGGAACGGAACGGAACGGAACGGAACGGAATGGAGTGAAATGGAATGGAATCGAATGGAATCGAACGGAACCGAATGGAATGGAAAGAAGGGAACGGAATGGAATGGAATGGAATGGAATGGAATGGAATGGAATGGAATGGAATTCAATACAATAGAATGGAATGGAATGGAATGGAATGGAATGGAATGGAATGGAATGGAATGGAATGGAATGGAATCGAATGGAATCGAATGGAATCGAATGGAATGGAGTGGAATAGAATGGAATCAACCCGAATAGAACGGAACGGAACGGAACGGAACGGAACGGAATGGAATGGAGTGAAATGGAATGGAATCGAATGGAATCGAAAGGAACCGAATGGAATGGAATGGAAGGGAATGGAATGGAATTGAATGGAATGGAATGGATTGGAATAAACCCGAGTAGAATGGAATGGATTGGAATGGAATGGAATGGAATCAAATGCAATGCAATGGAATGGAATGGAATGGAATGGAATGGAACGGAATGGATCCGAGTAGAACGGAATGGAATGGAATGGAATGGAATGAACCGGAGTAGAACGGAATGGAATGGAATGGAATGGAATGGAATGGAATGGAATCGAAAGGAATGGAATGGAATGGAATGGAATGGAATGGAATGGAATGGAATGGAATGGAATGGAATTTTATCGAATGGAATCGAATGGAATGGAATGGAATGGAATGGAATCAACCCGAGTAGATTGGAATGGATTGGAATGGAATGAAATGGAATGGAATGGAATTCAATGGAAAAAATAAAATGGAATGGAATGGAATGGAATGGAATGGAATGGAATGGAATGGAATGGAATGCAATAGAATCGAATGGAATGGAATGGAATGGAATGGAATGGAATCGAATGGAATGGAATCGAATGGAATGGAATGGAATGGAATCAACCCGAGAAGATTGGAATGGATTTGAATGGAGTGGATTGGAATGGAATGGAATGGAATTCAATGGAAAAAATGAAATGGAATGGAATGGAATGGAATGGAATGGAATCGAATGGAATCGAATGAAATCGAATGGAATGGAGTGGAATAGAATGGAATCAACCCGAGTAGAACGGAATGGAATGGAACGGAACGGAACGGAACGGAACGGAACGGAACCGAATGGAATGGAGTGAAATGGAATGGAATCGAATGGAATCGAATGGCACCGAATGGAATGGAAAGAAGGGAAGGGAATGGAATGGAATGGAATGGAATGGAATGGAATCAACCCGAGTAGAATGGAATGGATTGGAATGGAATGGAATGGAATGGAATGGAATTCAATAGAATAGAATGGAATGGAATGGAATGGAATGGAATGGAATCGAATGGAATCGAATGGAATCGAATGGAATGGAGTGGAATAGAATGGAATCAACCTGAATAGAACGGAAAGGAACGGAACGGAACGGAATGGAATTGAGTGAAATGGAATGGAATCGAATGGAATCGAAAGGAACCGAATGGAATGGAATGGAAGGGAATGGAATGGAATGGAATGGAATGGAATGGAATCAACCAGAGTAGAATGGAATGGACTGGAATGGAATGGAATGGAATGGAATGGAATGGAATAGAATGGAACGGAAAGGAATGGAATGGAATGGAATGGAATGGAATGGAATGGAATGGAATGGAATGGAATGGAATGGAATGGAATGGAATGGAATTCAATGGAATGGAATGGAATGGAATGGAATGGAATGAACCCGAGTTGAACGGAATGCAATGGAATGGGATGGAATGGAATGGAATGGAATGGAATGGAATGGAATGGAATGGAATGGAATGGAATGGAATTCAATGGAATGGAATGGAATGGAATGGAATGGAATGAACCCGAGTTGAACGGAATGCAATGGAATGGGATGGAATGGAATGGAATGGAATGGAATGGAATGGAATGGAATGGAATTGATTCGAATGGAATGGAATGAAATGGAATGGAATGGAATGGTATCGAAAGGAATGGAATGGAATGGAATGCAATGGAATGGAATGGAATGGAATGGAATGGAATGGAATGGAATGGAATGGAATCAACCCGAGTAGAATGGAGTGGATTGGAATGGAATGGAATGGAATGGAATGGAATTCAATGGAATAGAATGAAATGGAATGGAATGGAATAGAATGGAATGGAATGGAATAGAATGGAATCGGATGGAATGGAGTGGAATGGAATGGAATGGAATGGAATGGAATGGAATGGAATCGAATGGAATGGAATGGAATGGAATCGAATGGAATGGAATGGAATGGAATGGAATCAACCCGAGTAGAACGGAATGGAATGGAATGGAATGGAATGGAATGGAATGGAATGGAATGGAATGGAATGGAATGGAATGGAATTCTATGGAATAGAATGGAATGGAATGGAATAGAATGGAGTGGAATGGAATTGAATCGAATGGAATGGAATGGAATGGAATGCAATGGAAGGGAATGGAATGGAATCAACCCGAGTAGAACGGAATGGATTGGAATGGAAAGGAATGGAATGGAATGGAATGGAATGAATGGAATGGAATGGAATGGAATGGAATCGAATGGAATCGAATGGAATCGAATGGAATGGAACGGAATGGAATGGAATGGAATAGAATGGAATGGAATGGAATGGAATGGAATGGAATGGAATGGAATGGAATGGAATGGAGTGGAATGGAATGGAATCAACCCGACTAGAACGGAATGGAATGGAATGGAATGGAATGGAATGGAATGGAATGGAATGGAATGGAATGGAATTCAATGGAATATAATGGAATGGAATGGAATGGAATGGATTGGAATGGAATCAACACGAGTAGAACGGAATGGAATGGAATGGAAAGGAATGGAATGGAATGGAATGGAATGGAATGTAATGGAATGTTATGTAATGGAATGGAATCGAATGGAATCGAAAGGAATCGAATGGAATGGAATGGAATGGAATGGAATGGAACGGAACGGAATGGAATGGAATGGAATGGAATGGAATGGAATGGAATGGAATTCAATGGAATAGAATGGAATGGAATGAAATGGAATGGAATCAACCCGAGAAGAATGGAATGGATTGTAATGGAATGGAATGGAATGGAATGGAATGGAATGGAATGGAATGGAATCGAATGGAATGGAATGGAATGGAATGGAATGGAATGGAATGGAATGGAATGGAATGGAATGGAATGGAATGGAATGGAATGGAATCAACCCGAGTAGAACGGAATGGAATGGAATGGAATGGAATGGAAAGGAATGGAATGGAATGGAATGGAATTCAATGGAATGGAATGGAATGGAAGGGAATGGAATCAACCCGAGTAGAATGGAATGGAATGGAATGGAATGGAATGGAATGGAATTCAATGGAATAGAATGGAATGGAATGGAATGGAATGGAATGAACCCGAGTAGAACGGAATGGAATGGAATGGAATTGAATGGAATGGAATGGAATGGAATGGAACGGAATGGAATGGAATGGAATGGAATGGAATGGCATGGAATGGAATGGAATCAACCCGAGTAGAATGGAGTGGATTGAAATGGAATGGAATGGAATGGAATGGAATTCAATGGAATAGAATGAAATGGAATGGAATGGAATGGAATGGAATGGAATGGAATGGAATGGAATGGAATGAACCCGAGTAGAATGGAATGGATTGGAATGGAATGGAATGGAATGGAATGGAATGGAATGGAATGGAATCAACCCGAGTAGAACGGAATGGAATGGAATGGAATGGAATGGAATTCAAAGAAATGGAATGGAATGGAACAGAATGGAATGGAATGGAATCAACCCGAGTAGAACGGAATGGAATGGAATGGAATGGAATGGAATGGCATGGAATGGAATGGAATGGAATGAAATGGAATGGAATGGAATGGAATGGAATGGAATGGAATGGAATGGAATGGAATCGAATGGAATCGAATGGAATCGAATGGAATGTAGTGGAATAGAATGGAATCAACCCGAGTAGAAAGGAATGGAATGGAACGGAACGGAATGGAACGGAACGGAAAGGAATGGAATGGAGTGAAATGGAATGGAATCGAATGGACTCGAATGGAACCGAATGGAATGGAATGGAAGGGAATGGAATGGAATGGAATGGAATGGAATGGAATGGAATGGAATGGAATGGAATCAACCCGAGTAGAATAGAATGGATTGGAATGGAATGGAATGGAATGGAATGGAATGGAATCGAATGGAATCGAATGGAATCGAATGGAATGGAGTGGAGTGGAATGGAATCAACCCGAGTAGAATGGAATGGAATGGAATGGAATGGAATGGAATGGAATGGAATGGAATGGAATTCAATGGACTAGAATGGAATGGAATGGAATGGAATGGAATGGAATGGAATGGAATAGAATGGAATCGAATGGAATTGAATGGAATGGAATGGAATAGAATGGAATCAACCCGAGTAGAAAGGAATGGAATGGAATGGAATGGAATGGAATGGAATGGAATGGAATGGAATGGAATGGAATGGAATGGAATGGAATGGAATGGAATGGAATCCAATGAAATGGAAAGGAATGGAATGGAATCGAATGGAATGGACTGGAATGAAATGGAAAGGAATGGAATGGACTGGAATGGAATGGAATGGAATCAACCCGAGTAAAATGGAATGGATTGGAATGGAATGGAATGGAATCGAATGGAATCAAATGGAACCGAATGGAATGGAATGGAAGGGAATGGAATGGAATGGAATGGAATGGAATGGAATCAACCCGAGTAGAATGGAATGGATTGGAATGGAATGGAATATAATGTAATGGAATGGAATGGAATCGAATGGAATAGAATGGAATCGAATGGAATGGAATGGAATGGAATGGAATGGAATGGAATGGAATCAACCCGAGTAGAACGGAATGGAATGGAATGGAATGGAATTCAAAGAAATGGAATGGAATGGAACGGAATGGAATGGAATGGAATCAACCCGAGTAGAACGGAATGGAATGGAATGGAATGGAATGGAATGGCATGGAATGGAATGGAATGGAATGGAATGGAATGGAATGGAATCGAATGGAATCGAATGGAATCGAATGGAATGGAGTGGAATAGAATGGAATCAACCCGAGTAGAAAGGAATGGAATGGAACGGAACGGAATGGAACGGAACGGAAAGGAATGGAATGGAGTGAAATGGAATGGAATCGAATGGACTCGAATGGAACCGAATGGAATGGAATGGAAGGGAATGGAATGGAATGGAATGGAATGGAATGGAATGGAATGGAATGGAATCAACCCGAGTAGAATAGAATGGATTGGAATGGAATGGAATGGAATGGAATGGAATGGAATCGAATGGAATCGAATGGAATCGAATGGAATGGAATGGAGTGGAATGGAATCAACCCGAGTAGAACGGAATGGAATGGAACGGAATGGAATGGAATGGAATTGAATGGAATGGAATGGAATGGAATGGAATGGAATGGAATGGAATGGAATGGAATGGAATGGAATGGAATGGAATGGAATGGAATTCAATGGACTAGAATGGAATGGAATGGAATGGAATGGAATGGAATGGAATGGAATAGAATCGAATGGAATCGAATGGAATTGAAGGGAATGGAATGGAATAGAATGGAATCAACCCGAGTAGAAAGGAATGGAATGGAATGGAATGGAATGGAATGGAATGGAATGGAATGGAATGGAATGGAATGGAATGGAATGGAATGGAATGGAATGCAATGAAATGGAAAGGAATGGAATGGAATCGAATGGAATGGACTGGAATGAAATGGAATGGAATGGAATGGAATGGAATGGAATGGAATGGAATCGAATGGAATCAAATGGAACCGAATGGAATGGAATGGAAGGGAATGGAATGGAATGGAATGGAATGGAATGGAATGGAATCAACCCGAGTAGAATGGAATGGATTGGAATGGAATGGAATATAATGTAATGGAATGGAATGGAATCGAATGGAATCGAATGGAATCGAATGGAATGGAATGGAATGGAATGGAATGGAATCGAATGGAATGGAACGGAATGGAATGGAATGGAATGGAATGGAATTCAAAGAAATGGAATGGAATGGAATTCAAAGAAATGGAATGGAATGGAATGGAATGGAAAGGAATGGAATCAACCCGAGTAGAACGGAATGGAATGGAATGGAATGGAATGGAATTCAAAGAAATGGAATGGAATGGAATGGAATGGAATGGAATGGAATCAACCCGAGTAGAACGGAATGGAATGGAATGGAATGGAATGGAATGGAATGGAATGGAATGCAATGAAATGGAATGGAATGCAATGGAATCGAATAGAATGGACTGGAATGAAATGGAATGGAATGGAATGGAATGGAATGGAATGGAATGGAATGGAATGGAATGGAATGGAATGGAATGGAATGGAATCAACCCGAGTAGAATGGAATGGATTGGAATGGAATGGAATGGAATGGAATCGAATGGAATGGAATGGGATCGAATGGAATGGAAAGGAATGGAATGGACGCGAGAAGAACGGAATGGAATGGAATGGAATGGAATGGAATGGAATGGAATGGAATGGAATGAACCCGAGTAGAACGGAATGGAATGGAATGGAATGGAATGGAATGGAATGGAATGGAATGGAATGGAATGGAATGGAATGGAATGGAATGGAATGGAATCAACCCGTGTAGAATGGAATGGATAGGAATGGAATGGAATGGAATGGAATGTTATTCAATAGAAGAGAATGGAACGGAATGGAAAGGAATGGAATGGAATGGAATGGAAAGGAATGGAATCGAATGGGATCAACCCGAGTAGAATGGAATGGAATGGAATGGAATGGAATGGAACGGAATGGAATGGAATGGAATGGAATGGAGTGGAGTGGAGTGGAGTGGAATGGAATGGAATGGAATGGAATGGAATGGAATTCAATGGAATAGAATGGAATGGAATGGAATGGAATGGAATCACCTCGAGTAGAAAGGAATGGAATGGAATGGAATGGAATGGAATGGAATGGAATGGAATGGAATGGAATGGAATGGAATGCAATGGAATGGAATGGAATGGAATGGAATGGAATGGAATCAACCAGAGTAGAATGGAATGGATTGGAATGGAATGGAATGGAATGGAATGGAATAGAATGGAATGGAATGGAATGGAATGGAATGGAATGGAATGGAATGGAATGGAATGGAATGGAATTCAATGGAATGGAATGGAATGGAATGGAATGGAATGAACCCGAGTTGAACGGAATGGAATGGAATGGGATGGAATGGAATGGAATGGAATGGAATGGAATGGAATGGAATGGAATGGAATCAACCCGAGTAGAATGGAGTGGATTGGAATGGAATGGAATGGAATGGAATGGAATTCAATGGAATAGAATGAAATGGAATGGAATGGAATAGAATGGAATGGAATGGAATAGAATGGAATCGGATGGAATGGAGTGGAATGGAATGGAATGGAATGGAATGGAATGGAATCGAATGGAATGGAATGGAATGGAATGGAATGGAATGGAATGGAATGGAATGGAATCAACCCGAGTAGAACGGAATGGAATGGAATGGAATGGAATGGAATGGAATGGAATGGAATGGAATGGAATTCTATGGAATAGAATGGAATGGAATGGAATGGAATGGAATTCCATGGAATGGAATGGAATGGAATGGAATGGAATGGAATGCAATGGAATGGAATGGAATGGAATCAACCCGAGTAGAACGGAATGGATTGGAATGGAAAGGAATGGAATGGAATGGAATGGAATGAATGGAATGGAATGGAATGGAATGGAATCGAATGGAATCGAATGGAATCGAATGGAATGGAACGGAATGGAATGGAATGGAATGGAATGGAATGGAATGGAATGGAGTCGAATGGAATGGAATGGAATGGAATGGAATGGAATGGAATGGAATGGAATGGAATGGAGTGGAATGGAATGGAATCAACCCGAGTAGAACGGAATGGAATGGAATGGAATGGAATGGAATGGAATGGAATGGAATGGAATGGAATGGAATGGAATGGAATGGAATGGAATTCAATGGAATATAATGGAATGGAATGGAATGGAATGGATTGGAATGGAATCAACACGAGTAGAACGGAATGGAATGGAATGGAAAGGAATGGAATGGAATGGAATGGAATGGAATGGAATGGAATGGAATGGAATGTTATGTAATGGAATGGAATCGAATGGAATCGAATGGAATGGAACGGAATGGAATGGAATGGAATGGAATGGAATGGAATGGAACGGAACGGAATGGAATGGAATGGAATGGAATGGAATGGAATGGAATGGAATGGAATTCAGTGGAATAGAATGGAATGGAATGAAATGGAATGGAATCAACCCGAGAAGAATGGAATGGATTGTAATGGAATGGAATGGAATGGAATGGAATGGAATGGAATGGAATGGAATGGAATGGAATGGAATGGAATGGAATGGAATGGAATGGAATGGAATGGAATGGAATCAACCCGAGTAGAACGGAATGGAATGGAATGGAATGGAATGGAAAGGAATGGAATGGAATGGAATGGAATTCAATGGAATGGAATGGAATGGAATGGAAGGGAATGGAATCAACCCGAGTAGAATAGAATGGATTGGAATGGAATGGAATGGAATGGAATGGAATGGAATGGAATCGAATGGAATCGAATGGAATCGAATGGAATGGAATGGAGTGGAATGGAATGGAACGGAATGGAATGGAATGGAATCAACCCGAGTAGAACGGAATGGAATGGAATGGAATGGAATGGAATGGAATGGAATGGAATGGAATGGAATGCAATGGAATGGAATGGAATTCAATGGAATGGAATGGCATGGAATGGAATGAACCCGAGTAGAACGGAATGGAATGGAATGGAATTGAATGGAATGGAATGGAATGGAATGGAATGGAATCGAATGGAATCGAATGGAATCGAATGGAATCGAATTGAATCGAATGGAATCGAATGGAATGGAATGGAATGGAATGGAATGGAATGGAATGGAATGGAAAGGAATGGAATCAACCCGAGTAGATTGGAATGGATTGGAATGGAATGGAAAGGAATGGAATGGAATTCAATGGAAAAAATGAAATGGAATGGAATGGAATGGAATGGAATGGAATGGAATCGAATGGAATGGAATGGAATGGAATGGAATGGAATGGAATGGAATGGAATTGAATGGAATGGAATGGAATGGAATGGAATCGAATGGAATCGAATGGAATGGAAAGGAATGGAAAGGAATGGAATGGAATGGAATCGAATGGAATCGAATGGAATCGTATGGAATGGAGTGGAATAGAATGGAATCAACCCGAGTAGAACGGAATGGAATGGAACGGAACGGAACGGAACGGAACCGAATGGAATGGAGTGAAATGGAATGGAATCGAATGGAATCGAATGGCACCGAATGGAATGGAAAGAAGGGAATGGAATGGAATGGAATGGAATGGAATGGAATCAACCCGAGTAGAATGGAATGGATTGGAATGGAATGGAATGGAGTGGAATGGAATGGAATGGAATGGAATGGAATGGAATGGAATGGAATGGAATGGAATGGAATGGAATGGAATCAACCCGAGTTGAACGGAATGGAATGGAATGGAATGGAATGGAATGGAATGGAATGGAATGGAATCAACCCGAGTAGAACGGAATGGAATGGAATGGAATGGAATGGAATTCAATGGAATAGAATGGAATGGAATGGAATGGAATGGAATGGAATGAACCCGAGTAGAACGGAATGGAATGGAATGGAATTGAATGGAATGGAATGGAATGGAATGGATTGGAATCGAACGGAATGGAATGGAATGGAATGGAATGGAATGGAATGGAATGGAATGGAATGGAATCAACCCGAGTAGATTGGAATGGATTGGAATGGAATGAAATGGAATGGAATGGAATTCAATGGAAAAAATGAAATGGAATGGAATGGAATGGAATGGAATGGAATGGAATGGAATCGAATGGAATCGAATGGAATCGAATGGAATGGAATGGAATGGAATGGAATGGAATGGAATGGAATGGAATGGAATCAACCCGAGTAGAACGGAATGGAATGGAATGGAATGGAATGGAATGGAATGGAATGGAATGGAATGGAATGGAATTCAATGGAATGGAATGGAATGGAATGGAATGGAATGGAATGGAATGGAATGGAATGGAATGGAATGGAATAGAATGGAATTGAATGGAATCGAATGGAATGGAATGGAATAGAATGGAATCAACTCGAGTAGAAAGGAATGGAATGGAATGGAATGGAATGGAATGGAATGGAATGGAATGGAATGGAATGGAATGCAATGAAATGGAATGGAATGGAATGGAATCGAATGGAATGGACTGGAATGAAATGGAATGGAATGGAATGGAATGGAATGGAATGCAATGGAATCAACCCGAGTAGAATGGAATGGATTGGAATGGAATGGAATGGAATGGAATCGAATGGAATTCAATGGAATCGAATGGAATGGAAAGGAATGGAATGGACGCGAGTAGAACGGAATGGAATGGAATGGAATGGAATGGAATGGAATGGAATGGAATGGAATGAACCCGAGTAGAACGGAATGGAATGGAATGGAATGGAATGGAATGGAATGGAATGGAATGGAAAGGAATGGAATCAACCCGAGTAGATTGGAATGGATTGGAATGGAGTGGAAAGGAATGGAATGGAATTCAATGGAAAAAATGAAATGGAATGGAATGGAATGGAATGGAATGGAATCGAATGGAATGGAATGGAATGGAATGGAATGGAATGGAATGGAATGGAATGGAATGGAATTCAATGGAATAGAATGGAATGGAATGGAATGGAATGAAATGAACCCGAGTAGAACGGAATGGAATGGAATGGAATTGAATTGAATGGAATGGAATGGAATGGATTGGAATCGAACGGAATGGAATGGAATGGAATGGAATGGAATGGAATGGAATGGAATGGAATGGAATCGAATCGAATCGAATGGAATCGAATGGAATGGAATGGAATGGAATGGAATGGAATGGAATGGAATGGAATCAACCCGAGTAGATTGGAATGGATTGGAATGGAATTAAATGGAATGGAATGGAATTCAATGGAAAAAATGAAATGGAATGGAATGGAATGGAATGGAATGGAATGGAATGGAATCGAATGGAATCGAATGGAATCGAATGGAATGGAATGGAATGGAATGGAATGGAATGGAATGGAATCAACCCGAGTAGAACGGAATGGAATGGAATGGAATGGAATGGAATGGAATGGAATGGAATGGAATGGAATGGAATGGAATTCAATGGAATGGAATGGAATGGAATGGAATGGAATGGAATGGAATGGAATGGAATGGAATGGAATAGAATGGAATTGAATGGAATCGAATGGAATGGAATGGAATAGAATGGAATCAACTCGAGTAGAAAGGAATGGAATGGAATGGAATGGAATGGAATGGAATGGAATGGAATGGAATGGAATGCAATGAAATGGAATGGAATGGAATGGAATCGAATGGAATTGACTGGAATGAAATGGAATGGAATGGAATGGAATGGAATGGAATGGAATGGAATGGAATGGAATGCAATGGAATCAACCCGAGTAGAATGGAATGGATTGGAATGGAATGGAATGGAAAGGAATCGAATGGAATTCAATGGAATCGAATGGAATGGAAAGGAATGGAATGGACGCGAGTAGAACGGAATGGAATGGAATGGAATGGAATGGAATGGAATGGAATGGAATGGAAAGGAATGGAATCAACCCGAGTAGATTGGAATGGATTGGAATGGAGTGGAAAGGAATGGAATGGAATTCAATGGAAAAAATGAAATGGAATGGAATGGAATGGAATGGAATGGAATGGAATGGAATCGAATGGAATGGAATGGAATGGAATGGAATGGAATGGAATGGAATGGAATTCAATGGAATAGAATGGAATGGAATGGAATGGAATGGAATGAACCCGAGTAGAACGGAATGGAATGGAATGGAATTGAATTGAATGGAATGGAATGGAATGGATTGGAATCGAACGGAATGGAATGGAATGGAATGGAATGGAATGGAATGGAATGGAATGGAATGGAATCGAATCGAATGGAATCGAATGGAATGGAATGGAATGGAATGGAATGGAATGGAATGGAATGGAATCAACCCGAGTAGATTGGAATGGATTGGAATGGAATGAAATGGAATGGAATGGAATTCAATGGAAAAAATGAAATGGAATGGAATGGAATGGAATGGAATGGAATGGAATGGAATCGAATGGAATCGAATGGAATCGAATGGAATCGAATGGAATGGAATGGAATGGAATGGAATGGAATGGAATGGAAAGGAATGGAATCAACCCGAGTAGATTGGAATGGATTGGAATGGAATGGAAAGGAATGGAATGGAATTCAATGGAAAAAATGAAATGGAATGGAATGGAATGGAATGGAATGGAATGGAATGGAATGGAATGGAATGGAATCGAATGGAATGGAATGGAATGGAATGGAATCGAATGGAATCGAATGGAATGGAATGGAATGGAATGGAATGGAATGGAATCGAATGGAATCGAATGGAATCGTATGGAATGGAGTGGAATAGAATGGAATCAACCCGAGTAGAACGGAATGGAATGGAACGGAACGGAACGGAACGGAACGGAACGGAACCGAATGGAATGGAGTGAAATGGAATGGAATCGAATGGAATCGAATGGCACCGAATGGAATGGAAAGAAGGGAATGGAATGGAATGGAATGGAATGGAATGGAATGGAATCAACCCGAGTAGAATGGAATGGATTGGAATGGAATGGAATGGAGTGGAATGGAATGGAATGGAATGGAATGGAATGGAATGGAATGGAATGGAATGGAATGGAATCAACCCGAGTTGAACGGAATGGAATGGAATGGAATGGAAAGGAATGGAATGGAATGGAATGGAATCAACCCGAGTAGAACGGAATGGAATGGAATGGAATGGAATGGAATTCAATGGAATAGAATGGAATGGAATGGAATGGAATGGAATGAACCCGAGTAGAACGGAATGGAATGGAATGGAATTGAATGGAATGGAATGGAATAGAATGGACTGGAATCGAACGGAATGGAATGGAATGGAATGGAATGGAATGGAATGGAATGGAATGGAATGGAATCGAATCGAATGGAATCGAATGGAATGGAATGGAATGGAATGGAATGGAATGGAGTGGATTGGAATGGAATGGAATCAACCCGAGTAGATTGGAATGGATTGGAATGGAATGAAATAGAATGGAATGGAATTCAATGGAAAAAATGGAATGGAATGGAATGGAATGGAATGGAATGGAATGGAATGGAATCGAATGGAATCGAATGGAATCGAATGGAATGGAATGGAATGGAATGGAATGGAATGGAATGGAATCAACCCGAGTAGAACGGAATGGAATGGAATGGAATGGAATGGAATGGAATGGAATGGAATGGAATGGAATGGAATGGAATGGAATGGAATCAACCCGAGTAGATTGGAATGGATTGGAATGGAATGAAATGGAATGGAATGGAATTCAATGGAAAAAATGAAATGGAATGGAATGGAATGGAATGGAATGGAATGGAATGGAATCGAATGGAATCGAATGGAATCGAATGGAATGGAATGGAATGGAATGGAATGGAATGGAATGGAATCAACCCGAGTAGAACGGAATGGAATGGAATGGAATGGAATGGAATGGAATGGAATGGAATGGAATGGAATGGAATGGAATTCAATGGAATGGAATGGAATGGAATGGAATGGAATGGAATGGAATGGAATGGAATGGAATGGAATGGAATGGAATAGAATGGAATTGAATGGAATCGAATGGAATGGAATGGAATAGAATGGAATCAACTCGAGTAGAAAGGAATGGAATGGAATGGAATGGAATGGAATGGAATGGAATGGAATGGAATGGAATGCAATGAAATGGAATGGAATGGAATGGAATCGAATGGAATGGACTAGAATGAAATGGAATGGAATGGAATGGAATGGAATGGAATGGAATGGAATGGAATGGAATGCAATGGAATCAACCCGAGTAGAATGGAATGGATTGGAATGGAATGGAATGGAATGGAATGGAATGGAATTCAATGGAATCGAATGGAATGGAAAGGAATGGAATGGACGCGAGTAGAACGGAATGGAATGGAATGGAATGGAATGGAATGGAATGGAATGGAATGGAATGAACCCGAGTAGAACGGAATGGAATGGAATGGAATGGAATGGAATGGAATGGAATGGAATGGAAAGGAATGGAATCAACCCGAGTAGATTGGAATGGATTGGAATGGAGTGGAAAGGAATGGAATGGAATTCAATGGAAAAAATGAAATGGAATGGAATGGAATGGAATGGAATGGAATGGAATGGAATCGAATGGAATGGAATGGAATGGAATGGAATGGAATGGAATGGAATGGAATTCAATGGAATAGAATGGAATGGAATGGAATGGAATGGAATGAACCCGAGTAGAACGGAATGGAATGGAATGGAATTGAATTGAATGGAATGGAATGGAATGGATTGGAATCGAACGGAATGGAATGGAATGGAATGGAATGGAATGGAATGGAATGGAATGGAATCGAATCGAATGGAATCGAATGGAATGGAATGGAATGGAATGGAATGGAATGGAATGGAATGGAATCAACCCGAGTAGATTGGAATGGATTGGAATGGAATGAAATGGAATGGAATGGAATTCAATGGAAAAAATGAAATGGAATGGAATGGAATGGAATGGAATGGAATGGAATGGAATCGAATGGAATCGAATGGAATCGAATGGAATGGAATGGAATGGAATGGAATGGAATGGAATGGAATCAACCCGAGTAGAACGGAATGGAATGGAATGGAATGGAATGGAATGGAATGGAATGGAATGGAATGGAATTCAATGGAATGGAATGGAATGGAATGGAATGGAATGGAATGGAATGGAATGGAATGGAATGGAATGGAATGGAATGGAATGGAATAGAATGGAATTGAATGGAATGGAATGGAATGGAATGGAATAGAATGGAATCAACTCGAGTAGAAAGGAATGGAATGGAATGGAAGGGAATGGAATGGAATGGAATGGAATGGAATGGAATGCAATGAAATGGAATGGAATGGAATGGAATCGAATGGAATGGACTGGAATGAAATGGAATGGAATGGAATGGAATGGAATGGAATGGAATGGAATGGAATGGAATGGAATGGAATGGAATCGAATGGAATCGAATGGAATCGAATGGAATGGAATGGAATGGAATGGAATGGAATGGAATGGAATCAACCCGAGTAGAACGGAATGGAATGGAATGGAATGGAATGGAATGGAATGGAATGGAATGGAATGGAATTCAATGGAATGGAATGGAATGGAATGGAATGGAATGGAATGGAATGGAATGGAATGGAATGGAATGGAATGGAATGGAATAGAATGGAATTGAATGGAATGGAATGGAATGGAATGGAATAGAATGGAATCAACTCGAGTAGAAAGGAATGGAATGGAATGGAAGGGAATGGAATGGAATGGAATGGAATGGAATGGAATGCAATGAAATGGAATGGAATGGAATGGAATCGAATGGAATGGACTGGAATGAAATGGAATGGAATGGAATGGAATGGAATGGAATGGAATGGAATGGAATGGAATGGAATGCAATGGAATCAACCCGAGTAGAATGGAATGGATTGGAATGGAATGGAATGGAATGGAATCGAATGGAATTCAATGGAATCGAATGGAATGGAAAGGAATGGAATGGACGCGAGTAGAACGGAATGGAATGGAATGGAATGGAATGGAATGGAATGGAATGGAATGGAATGGAAAGGAATGGAATCAACCCGAGTAGATTGGAATGGATTGGAATGGAGTGGAAAGGAATGGAATGGAATTCAATGGAAAAAATGAAATGGAATGGAATGGAATGGAATGGAATGGAATGGAATGGAATCGAATGGAATGGAATGGAATGGAATGGAATGGAATGGAATTCAATGGAATAGAATGGAATGGAATGGAATGGAATGGAATGAACCCGAGTAGAACGGAATGGAATGGAATGGAATTGAATTGAATGGAATGGAATGGAATGGATTGGAATCGAACGGAATGGAATGGAATGGAATGGAATGGAATGGAATGGAATGGAATGGAATCGAATCGAATGGAATCGAATGGAATGGAATGGAATGGAATGGAATGGAATGGAATGGAATGGAATCAACCCGAGTAGATTGGAATGGATTGGAATGGAATGAAATGGAATGGAATGGAATTCAATGGAAAAAATGAAATGGAATGGAATGGAATGGAATGGAATGGAATGGAATGGAATCGAATGGAATCGAATGGAATCGAATGGAATCGAATGGAATGGAATGGAATGGAATGGAATGGAATGGAATGGAAAGGAATGGAATCAACCCGAGTAGATTGGAATGGATTGGAATGGAATGGAAAGGAATGGAATGGAATTCAATGGAAAAAATGAAATGGAATGGAATGGAATGGAATGGAATGGAATGGAATGGAATGGAATGGAATGGAATCGAATGGAATGGAATGGAATGGAATGGAATCGAATGGAATCGAATGGAATGGAATGGAATGGAATGGAATGGAATGGAATCGAATGGAATCGAATGGAATCGTATGGAATGGAGTGGAATAGAATGGAATCAACCCGAGTAGAACGGAATGGAATGGAACGGAACGGAACGGAACGGAACGGAACGGAACCGAATGGAATGGAGTGAAATGGAATGGAATCGAATGGAATCGAATGGCACCGAATGGAATGGAAAGAAGGGAATGGAATGGAATGGAATGGAATGGAATGGAATGGAATCAACCCGAGTAGAATGGAATGGATTGGAATGGAATGGAATGGAGTGGAATGGAATGGAATGGAATGGAATGGAATGGAATGGAATGGAATGGAATGGAATGGAATGGAATCAACCCGAGTTGAACGGAATGGAATGGAATGGAATGGAATGGAATGGAATGGAATGGAATGGAATCAACCCGAGTAGAACGGAATGGAATGGAATGGAATGGAATGGAATTCAATGGAATAAAATGGAATGGAATGGAATGGAATGGAATGAACCCGAGTAGAACGGAATGGAATGGAATGGAATTGAATGGAATGGAATGGAATAGAATGGATTGGAATCGAACGGAATGGAATGGAATGGAATGGAATGGAATGGAATGGAATGGAATGGAATCGAATCGAATGGAATCGAATGGAATGGAATGGAATGGAATGGAATGGAGTGGATTGGAATGGAATGGAATCAACCCGAGTAGATTGGAATGGATTGGAATGGAATGAAATGGAATGGAATGGAATTCAATGGAAAAAATGGAATGGAATGGAATGGAATGGAATGGAATGGAATGGAATCGAATGGAATCGAATGGAATCGAATGGAATGGAATGGAATGGAATGGAATGGAATGGAATGGAATCAACCCGAGTAGAACGGAATGGAATGGAATGGAATGGAATGGAATGGAATGGAATGGAATGGAATGGAATGGAATGGAATGGAATAGAATGGAATTGAATGGAATCGAATGGAATGGAATGGAATAGAATGAAATCAACTCGAGTAGAAAGGAATGGAATGGAATGGAATGGAATGGAATGGAATGGAATGGAATGCAATGAAATGGAATGGAATGGAATGGAATCGAATGGAATGGACTGGAATGAAATGGAATGGAATGGAATGGAATGGAATGGAATGGAATGGAATGGAATGGAATGGAATGGAATGCAATGGAATCAACCCGAGTAGAATGGAATGGATTGGAATGGAATGGAATGGAATGGAATCGAATGGAATGGAATGGAATCGAATGGAATGGAAAGGAATGGAATGGACGCGAGTAGAACGGAATGGAATGGAATGGAATGGAATGGAATGGAATGGAATGGAATGAACCCGAGTAGAACGGAATGGAATGGAATGGAATGGAATGGAATGGAATGGAATTTAATGGAATGGAATGGAAAGGAATGGAATGGAATGGAATCAACCCGAGTAGAATGGAATGGGTAGGAATGGAATGGAATGGAATGGAATGTAATTCAATAGAACAGAATGGAAGGGAATGGAATGGAATGGAAAGGAATGGAATGGAATGGAATCGAAGGGAATCGAATGGAATCGAATGGAATGGAGTGGAATAGAATGGAATCAACCCGAATAGAACGGAACGGAACGGAACGGAACGGAACAGAATGGAATGGAGTGAAATGGAATGGAATCAAATGGAATCGAATGGAACCGAATGGAATTTAATGGAAGGGAATGGAATGCAATGGAATGGAATGGAATGGAATGGAATCAACCCGAGTAGAATGGAATGGACTGGAATGGAATGGAATGGAATGGAATGGAATGGAATGGAATGGAATGGAATGGAATCAACCCGAGTAGAACGGAATGGAATGGAATGGAATGGAATGGAATGGAATGGAATGGAATGGAATGGAATCAACCCGAGTAGAACGGAATGGAATGGAATGGAATGGAATGGAATGGAATGGAATGGAATGGAATGGAATGGAATTCAATGGAATAGAATGGAATGGAATGGAATGGAATGGAATGGAATGAACCCGAGTAGAACGGAATGGAATGGAATGGAATTGAATGGAATGGAATGGAATGGAATGGAATGGAATGGAATGGAATCGAATGGAATCGAATGGAATCGAATGGAATGGAATGGAATGGAATGGAATGGAATGGAATGGAAAGGAATGGAATCAACCCGAGTAGATTGGAATGGATTGGAATGGAATGGAAAGGGATGGAATGGAATTCAATGGAAAAAAAGAAATGGAATGGAATGGAATGGAATGGAATGGAATGGAATGGAATCGAATGGAATGGAATGGAATGGAATGGAATGGAATGGAATGGAATGGAATGGAATCGAATGGAATGGAATGGAATGGAATGGAATCGAATGGAATCGAATGGAATGGAATGGAATGGAATGGAATGGAATGGAATGGAATGGAATGGAATGGAATGGAATGGAATCAACCCGAGTAGACTGGAATGGATTGGAATGGAATGGAATGGAATGGAATGGAATTCAATGGAAAAAATGAAATGGAACGGAATGGAATGGAATGGAATGGAATGGAATGGAATGGAATCGAATGGAATCGAATGGAATCGTATGGAATGGAGTGGAATAGAATGGAATCAACCCGAGTAGAACGGAATGGAATGGAATGGAATGGAATGGAAAGGAATGGAATGGAATGGAATGGAATGGAATGGAATCGAATGGAATCGAATGGAATCGAATGGAATGGAGTGGAATAGAATGGAATCAACCTGAATTGAACGGAACGGAACGGAACGGAACGGAACGGAATGGAATTGAGTGAAATGGAATGGAATCGAATGGAATCGAAAGGAACCGAATGGAATGGAATGGAAGGGAATGGAATGGAATGGAATGGAATGGAATGGAATCAACCCGAGTAGAATGGAATGGATTGGAATGGAATGGAATGGAATGGAATGGAATGGAATGGAATGGAATGGAATTCAATGGAATAGAATGGAATGGAATGGAATGGAATGGAATGAACCCGAGCTGAACGGAATGGAGTGGAATGGGATGGAATGGAATGGAATGGAATGGAATGGAATGGAATGGAATGGAATGGAATGGAATTGATTCGAATGGAATGGAATGGAATGGAATGGAACGGAATGGAATCAACCCGAGTAGAATAGAATGGATTGGAATGGAATGGAATGGAATGGAATGGAATGGAATGGAATGGAATGGAATGGAATGGAATGGAATCAACCCGAGTAGACTGGAATGGATTGGAATGGAATGGAATGGAATGGAATGGAATTCAATGGAAAAAATGAAATGGAACGGAATGGAATGGAATGGAATGGAATGGAATGGAATGGAATCGAATGGAATCGAATGGAATCGTATGGAATGGAGTGGAATAGAATGGAATCAACCCGAGTAGAACGGAATGGAATGGAATGGAATGGAATGGAAAGGAATGGAATGGAATGGAATGGAATGGAATGGAATCGAATGGAATCGAATGGAATCGAATGGAATGGAGTGGAATAGAATGGAATCAACCTGAATTGAACGGAACGGAACGGAACGGAACGGAACGGAATGGAATTGAGTGAAATGGAATGGAATCGAATGGAATCGAAAGGAACCGAATGGAATGGAATGGAAGGGAATGGAATGGAATGGAATGGAATGGAATGGAATCAACCCGAGTAGAATGGAATGGATTGGAATGGAATGGAATGGAATGGAATGGAATGGAATGGAATGGAATGGAATGGAATGGAATTCAATGGAATAGAATGGAATGGAATGGAATGGAATGGAATGAACCCGAGCTGAACGGAATGGAGTGGAATGGGATGGAATGGAATGGAATGGAATGGAATGGAATGGAATGGAATGGAATGGAATGGAATTGATTCGAATGGAATGGAATGGAATGGAATGGAACGGAATGGAATCAACCCGAGTAGAATAGAATGGATTGGAATGGAATGGAATGGAATGGAATGGAATGGAATGGAATGGAATGGAATCAACCCGAGTAGAACGGAATGGAATGGAATGGAATGGAATGGAATGGAATGGAATGGAATGGAATGGAATGGAATGGAATGGAAAGGAATGGAATGGAATTCAATGGACTAGAATGGAATGGAATGGAATGGAATGGAATGGAATGGAATGGAATCGAATGGAATCGAATGGAATTGAATGGAATGGAATGGAATAGAATGGAATCAACCCGAGTAGAAAGGAATGGAATGGAATGGAATGGAATGGAAAGGAATGGAATGGAATTTAATGGAATGGAATGGAATGGAATGGAATGGAATGGAATGCAATGAAATGGAAAGGAATGGAATGGAATCGAATGGAATGGACTGAAATGAAATGGAAAGGAATGGAATGCACTGGAATGGAATGGAATGGAATCAACCCGAGTAGAATGGAATGGATTGGAATGGAATGGAATGGAATCGAATGGAATCAAATGGAACCGAATGGAATGGAATGGAAGGGAATGGAATGGAATGGAATGGAATGGAATGGAATCCACCCGAGTAGAATGGAATGGATTGGAATGGAATGGAATATAATGTAATGGAATGGAATGGAATCGAATGGAAACGAATGGAATGGAATGGAATGGAATGGAATGGAATGGAATGGAATGGAATGGAATCAACCCGAGTAGAACGGAATGGAATGGAATGGAATGGAATGGAATGGAATGGAATGGAATGGAATGGAATGCAATGAAATGGAATGGAATGGAATGGAATCGAATAGAATGGACTGGAATGAAATGGAATGGAATGGAATGGAATGGAATGGAATGGAATGGAATGGAATGGAATGGAATGGAATCAACCCGAGGAGAATGGAATGGATTGGAATGGAATGGAATGGAATGGAATCGAATGGAATGGAATGGGTTCGAATGGAATGGAAAGGAATGGAATGGACGCGAGAAGAACGGAATGGAATGGAATGGAATGGAATGGAATGGAATGGAATGGAATGGAATGGAATGGAATGAACCCGAGTAGAACGGAATGGAATGGAATGGAATGGAATGGAATGGAATGGAATGGAATGGAATGGAATGGAAACAACCCGAGTAGAATGGAATGGATAGGAATGGAATGGAATGGAATGGAATGTAATCAAATAGAAGAGAATGGAAGGGAATGGAAAGGAATGGAATGGAATGGAATGGAAAGGAATGGAATCGAATGGAATCAACCCGAGTAGAACGGAATGGAATGGAATGGAATGGAATGGAATGGAATGGAATGGAATGGAATGGAATGGAGTGGAGTGGAATGGAATGGAATGGAATGGAATGGAATTCAATGGAATAGAATGGAATGGAATGGAATGGAATGGAATCACCTCGAGTAGAAAGGAATGGAATGGAATGGAAAGGAATGGAATGGAATGGAATGGAATGGAATGGAATGGAATGCAATGCAATGGAATGGAATGGAATGGAATGGAATGGAATGGAATGGACTGGAATGAAATGGAATGGAATGGAATGGAATGGAATGGAATGGAATGGAATCAACCCGAGTAGAATGGAATGGATTGGAATGGAATGGAATGGAATGGAATCGAATGGAATGGAATGGAATGGAATGGAATGGAGTCAACCCGAGTAGAATGGAATGGATAGGAATGGAATGGAATGGAATGGAACGTAATTCAATAGAATAGAATGGAAGGGAATGGAAAGGAATGGAATGGAATGGAATGGAATGGAATGGAATCGAATGGAATCGAATGGGATTGAATGCAATGGAGTGGAATAGAATGGAATCAACCCGAATAGAACGGAACGGAACAGAACGGAACGGAATGGAACGGAATGGAACGGAGTGAAATGGAATGGAATCAAATGGAATCGAATGGAACCGAATGGAATGGAATGGAAGGGAATGGAATGCAATGGAATGGAATGGAATGGAATGGAATCAACCCGAGTAGAATGGAATGGACTGGAATGGAATGGAACGGAATGGAATGGAATCGAATGGAATGGAATGGAATGGAATGGAATGGAATGGAATCGAATGGAATGGAATGGAAACAACCCGAGTAGAACGGAATGGAATGGAATGGAATGGAATGGAATGGAATGGAATGGAATGGAATCAACCCGAGTAGAACGGAATGGAATGGAATGGAATGGAATGGAATGGAATTCAATGGAATGGAATTCTATGGAATGGAATTCAATGGAATAGAATGGAATGGAATGGAATGGAATGGAATGGAATGAACCCGAGTAGAACGGAATGGAATGGAATGGAATTGAATGGAATGGAATGGAATGGAATGGAATGGAATGGAATCGAACGGAATCGAATGGAATGGAATGGAATGGAATGGAATGGAATGGAATGGAATGGAATGGAATGGAATCGAATCGAATGGAATTGAATGGAATCGAATGGAATGGAATGGAATGGAATGGAATGGAATGGAATGGAATGGAATGGAATGGAATCAACCCGAGTAGATTGGAATGGATTGGAATGGAATGAAATGGAATGGAATTGAATTCAATGGAAAAAATGAAATGGAATGGAATGGAATGGAATGGAATGGAATGGAATGGAATGGAATCGAATGGAATCGAATGGAATGGAATGGAATGGAATGGAATGGAATGGAATGGAATGGAATGGAATGGAATCAACCCGAGTAGAACGGAATGGAATGGAATGTAATGGAATGGAATGTAATGGAATGGAATGTAATGGAATGGAATGGAATTCCATGGAATGGAATGGAATGGAATGGAGTGGAATGGAATGGAAAGGAATGGAATAGAATGGAATTGAATGGAATCGAATGGAATGGAATGGAATAGAATGGAATCAACTCGAGTAGAAAGGAATGGAATGGAATGGAATGGAATGGAATGGAATGGAATGGAATGGAATGCAATGAAATGGAATGGAATGGAATGGAATCGAATGGAATGGACTGGAATGAAATGTAATGTAATGGAATGGAATGGAATGGAATGGAATGGAATGGAAATAAATGGAATGGAATGGAATCAACCTGAGTAGAATGGAATGGATTGGAATGGAGTGGAATGGAATGGAATCGAATGGAATGGAATGGAATCGAATGGAATGGAAGGGAATGGAATGGACGCGAGTAGAATGGAATGGAATGGAATGGAATGGAATGGAATGGAATGGAATGAAATGGAATGGAATGGAATGGAATGAACCCGAGTAGAACGGAATGGAATGGAATGGAATGGAATGGAATGGAATGGAATTTAATGGAATGGAATGGAAAGGAATGGAATGGAATGGAATCAACCCGAGTACAATTGAATGGGTAGGAATGGAATGGAATGGAATGGAATGTAATTCAATAGAATAGAATGGAAGGGAATGGAAAGGAATGGAAAGGAATGGAATGGAATGGAATCGAATGGAATCGAATGGAATCGAATGGAATGGAGTGGAATAGAATGGAATCAACCCGAATAGAACGGAACGGAACGGAACGGAACGGAACGGAACGGAATGGAATGGAGTGAAATGGAATGGAATCAAATGGAATCGAATGGAACCGAATGGAATGGAATGGAAGGGAAAGGAATGCAATGGAATGGAATGGAATGGAATGGAATCAACCCGAGTAGAATGGAATGGACTGGAATGGAATGCAATGGAATGGAATGGAATGGAATGGAATCAACCCGAGTAGAACGGAATGGAATGGAATGGAATGGAATGGAATGGAATGGAATGGAATGGATTCAACCCGAGTAGAACGGAATGGAATGGAATGGAATGGAATGAAATGGAATGGAATGGAATTCAATGGAATGGAATTCAATGGAATAGAATGGAATGGAATGGAATGGAATGGAATGGAATGAACCCGAGTAGAACGGAATGGAATGGAATGGAATTGAAAGGAATGGAATGGAATGGAATGGAATGGAATCGACTGGAATCGAATGGAATGCAATTGAATAGAATGGAATGGAATGGTATCGAATGGAATGGAATGGAATGGAATGGAATGGAATCGAATGGAATCGAATGGAATCGAATGGAATGGAATGGAATTGAATGGAATGGAATGGAATGGAATGGAATGGAATGGAATGGAATGGAAAGGAATGGAATCAACCCGAGTAGATTGGAATGGATTGGAATGGAATGGAATGGAATGGAATGGAATTCAATGGAAAAAATGAAATGGAATGGAATGGAATGGAATGGAATGGAATCGAATGGAATCGAATGGAATGGAATGGAATGGAATGGAATCGAATGGAATGGAATGGAATGGAATGGAATGGAATGGAATGGAATGGAATGGAATGGAATGGAATGGAATGGAATGGAATCAACCCGAGTAGATTGGAATGGATTGGAATGGAATGGAATGGAGTGGAATGGAATGGAATTCAATAGAATAGAATGGAATGGAATGGAATGGAATGGAATGGAATGGAATCGAATGGAATCGAATGGAATCGAATGGAATCGAATGGAATGGAGTGGAATAGAATGGAATCAACCTGAATTGAACGGAACGGAACGGAACGGAACGGAACGGAATGGAATTGAGTGAAATGGAATGGAATCGAATGGAATCGAAAGGAACCGAATGGAATGGAATGGAAGGGAATGGAATGGAATGGAATGGAATGGAATCAACCCGAGTAGAATGGAATGGATTGGAATGGAATGGATTGGAATGGAATGGAATGGAATGGAATGGAATAGAATGGAATGCAATGGAATGGAATGGAATGGAATGGAATGGAATTCAATGGAATAGAATGGAATGGAATGGAATGGAATGGAATGAACCCGAGCTGAACGGAATGGAATGGAATGGGATGGAATGGAATGGAATGGAATGGAATGGAATGGAATGGAATGGAATGGAATGGAATTGATTCGAATGGAATGGAATGGAATGGAATGGAATGGAATGGTATCGAAAGGAATGGAATGGAATGGAATGCAATGGAATGGAATGGAATGGAATGGAATGGAATGGAATGGAATGGAATGGAATGGAATCAACCCGAGTAGAATGGAGTGGATTGGAATGGAATGGAATGGAATGGAATGGAATTCAATGGAATAGAATGAAATGGAATGGAATGGAATTGAATGGAATGGAATGGAATAGAATGGAATCGGATGGAACGGAGTGGAATGGAATGGAATGGAATGGAATGGAATGGAATTGAATCGAATGGAATGGAATGGAATGGAATGGAATGGAATGGAATGGAATGGAATGGAATGGAATCAACCCGAGTAGAACGGAATGGATTGGAATGGAAAGGAATGGAATGGAATGGAATGGAATGAATGGAATGGAATGGAATGGAATGGAATCGAATGGAATCGAATGGAATCGAATGGAATGGAACGGAATGGAATGGAATGGAATGGAATCGAATGGAATGGAATGGAATGGAATGGAATCGAATGGAATGGAATGGAAAGGAATGGAATGGAATGGAATGGAATGGAATGGAATGGAATCAAACCGAGTAGAACGGAATGGAATGGAATGGAATGGAATGGAATGGAATGGAATGGAATGGAATGGAGTGGAATGGAATGGAATTCAATGGAATATAATGGAATGGAATGGAATGGAATGGAATGGAATTCAATGGAATATAATGGAATGAAATGGAATGGAATGGAAAGGAATGGAATGGAATGGAATGGAATGGATTGGAATGGAATCAACACGAGTAGAACGGAATGGAATGGAATGGAAAGGAATGGAATGGAATGGAATGGAATGGAATGGAATCGAATGGAATCGAATGGAATCGAATGGAATGGAATGGAATGGAATGGAATCGAATGGAATGGAACGGAATGGAATGGAATGGAATGGAATGGAATGGAATGGAATGGAATGGTATTCAATGGAATAGAATGGAATGGAATGAAATGGAATGGAATCAACCCGAGAAGAATGGAATGGATTGTAATGGAATGGAATGGAATGGAATGGAATGGAATTGAATGGAATGGAATCGAATGGAATGGAATGGAATGGAATGGAATGGAATGGAATGGAATGGAATGGAATCAACCCGAGTAGAACGGAATGGAATGGAATGGAACGGAATGGAAAGGAATGGAATGGAATGGAATGGAATTCAATGGAATGGAATGGAATGGAATGGAAGGGAATGGAATCAACCCGAGTAGAACGATATGGAATGGAATGGAATGGAATGGAATGGAATGGAATGGAATGGGATGGAATGGAATTCAATGGAATAGAATGGAATGGAATGGAATGAACCCGAGTAGAACGGAATGGAATGGAATGGAATTGAATGGAATGGAATGGAATGGAATGGAATGGAATCAACCCGAGTAGAATGGAATGAATTGGAATGGAATGGAATGGAGTGGAATGGAATTCAATGGAATAGAATGAAATGGAATGGAATGGAATGGAATGGAATGGAATGGAATGGAATGGAATGGAATGGAATGGAATCAACCCGGGTAGAATCGAATGGATTGGAACGGAATGGAATGGAATGGAATGGAATGGAATGGAATGGAATGGAATGGAATCAACCCGAGTAGAACGGAATGGAATGGAATGGAATGGAATGGAATTCAAAGAAATGGAATGGAATGGAACGGAATGGAATGGAATGGAATCAACCCGAGTAGAATGGAATGGAATGGAATGGAATGGAATGGAATGGCATGGAATGGAATGGAATGGAATGGAATGGAATGGAATGGAATGGAATGGAATCGAATGGAATCGAATGGAATCGAATGGAATGGAGTGGAATAGAATGGAATCAACCCGAGTAGAAAGGAATGGAATGGAACGGAACGGAGTGGAACGGAACGGAAAGGAGCGTAATGGAGTGAAATGGATTGGAATCGAATGGAATCGAATGGAACCGAATGGAATGGAATGGAAGGGAATGGAATGGAATGGAATGGAATGGAATGGAATGGAATCAACCCGAGTAGAATAGAATGGATTGGAATGGAATGGAATGGAATGGAATGGAATGGAATGGAATGGAATGGAATCGAATGGAATCGAATGGAATGGAATGGAATCAACCCGAGTAGAACGGAATGGAAGGGAATGGAATGGAATGGAATGGAATGGAATGGAATGGAATGGAATGGAATGGAATGGAATGGAATTCAATGGAATAGAATGGAATGGAATGGAATGGAATGGAAAGGAATGGAACGGAATGGAATGGAATGGAATGGAATGGAATCAACCCGAGTAGAACGGAATGGAATGGAATGGAAAGGAATGGAATGGAATGGAATGGAATGGAATATAATGGAATGGAATGGAATCGAATGGAATCGAATGGAATCGAATGGAATCGAATGGAATGGAATGGAATGGAATGGAATGGAATGGAATGGAATGGAATGGAATCGAATGGAATGCAACGGAACGGAATGGAATGGAATGGAATGGAATGGAATGGAATGGAATGGAATCGAATGGAATGGAACGGAACGGAATGGAATGGAATGGAATGGAATGGAATGGAATTCAATGGAATAGAATGGAATGGAATGAAATGGAATGGAATCAACCCGAGTAGAATGGAATGGAATGGAATGGAATGGAATGGAATGGAATGGAATGGAATGGAATGGAATGGAATTCTATGGAATGGAATGGAATGGAATGGAATCAACCTGAGTAGAACGGAATGGAATGGAATGGAAAGGAATGGAATGGAATGGAATGGAATGGAATGGAATGGAATGGAATGGAATTCAATGGAATGGAACGGAATGGAATGGAATGGAATGGAATGGAATGGAATGGAATGGAATGGAGTGGAATGGAATGGAATGGAATGGAATGGAAGGGAATTCAATGGAATAGAATGGAATGGAATGGAATGGAATGGAATCAACCCGAGCAGAAAGGAATGGAACGGAATGAAATGGAATGGAATGGAACGGAATGGAATGGAATGGAATGGAATGCAATGAAATGGAATGGAATCGAATGGAATGGAATGGAATGGACTGGAATGGAATGGAATGGAATGGAATGGAATGGAATGGAATGGAATGGAATGGAATCAACCCGAGTAGAATGGAATGGATTGGAATGGAATGGAATGGAATGGAATCGAATGGAATGGAATGGAATCGAAAGGAATGGAAAGGAATGGAATGGACGCGAGTAGAACGGAATGGAATGGAATGGAATGGAATGGAATAGAATTGAATGGAATGGAATGGAATGGAATGGAATGGAATGGAATGGAATGGAATGAACCCGAGTAGAACGGAATGGAATGGAATGGAATGGAAAGGAATGGAATGGAATGGAATGGAATGGAATGGAATCAACCCGAGTAGAATGGAATGGATAGGAATGGAATGGAATGGAATGGAATGTAATTCAATAGAATGGAATGGAGGGGAATGTAAAGGAATGGAATGGAATGGAATGGAATGGAATGGAATCGAATGGAATCGAATGGAATCGAATGGAATGGAGTGGAATAGAGTGGAATCAACCCGAATAGAACGGAACGGAACGGAACGGAAAGGAACGGAACGGAATTTAATGGAGTGAAATGGAATGGAATCAAATGGAGTGGAATGGAACAGAAAGGAATGGAATGGAAGGGAAGGGAATGGAATGGAATGGAATGGAATGGAATGGAATGGAATGGAATGGAATGGAATCAACCCGAGATGAACGGAATGGAATGGAATGGAATGGAATGGAATGGAATGGAATGGAATGCATTGGAATGGAATGGAATGGAATGGAATGGAATGGATTTCAATGGAATGGAATGGAATGGAATGGAATGGAATTCAATGGAATGGAATCAACCCGAGTAGAACGGAATGGAATGGAATGGAATGGAATGGAATGGAATGGAATGGAATGGAATGGAATTGATTCGAATGGAATGGAATGGAATGGAATGGTATCGAAAGGAATGGAATGGAATGGAATGCAATGGAATGGAATGGAATGGAATGGAATGGAATGGAATGGAATGGAATCAACCCGAGTAGAATGGAGTGGATTGGAATGGAATGGAATGGAATGGAATGGAATTCAATGGAATAGAATGAATTGGAATGGAATGGAATTGAAAGGAATGGAATGGAATAGAATGGAATCAGATGGAATGGAGTGGAATGGAATGGATTGGAATAGAATGGAATGGAATGGAATGGAATGGAATGGAATGGAATGGAATAGAATGGAATGGAATGGAATGGAAACAACCCGAGTAGAACGGAATGGAATGGAATGGAATGGAATGGAATGGAATGGAATGGAATTCAATGGAATAGAATGGAATGGAATGGAATAGAATGGAATGGATTGGAATTGAATCGAATGGAATGGAATGGAATGGAATGGAATGGAATGGAATGGAATTCAAAGGAATATAATGGAATGGAATGGAATGGAATGGAATGGAATGGAATGGAATGGAATGGAATGGAATGGAATGGAATGGATTGGAATGGAATCAACACGAGTAGAACGGAATGGAAAGGAATGGAATGGAATGGAATGGAATGGAATCGAATGGAATGGAACGGAACGGAATGGAATGGAATGGAATGGAATGGAATGGAATGGAATGGAATGGAATGGAATGGAATTCAATGGAATAGAATGGAATGGAATGAAATGGAATGGAATCAACCCGACAAGAATGGAATGGATTGTAATGGAATGGAATGGAATTGAATGGAATGGAATGGAATGGAATGGAATGGAATGGAATGGAATGGAATGGAATGGAATGGAATGGAATGGAAAGGAATGGAATGGAATGAAATGGAATGGAATCAACACGAGTAGAACGGAATGGAATGGAATCGAATGGAATCGAATGGAATGCAATGGAGTGGAATGGAATGGAATGGAATCGAATGGAATGGAATGGAATGGAATGGAATCGAATGGAATGGAATGGAATGGAATGGAATGGAATGGAATGGAATGGAATGGAATGGAATCGAATGGAGTGGAATGGAATGGAATGGAATCAACCCGAGTAGATTGGAATGGATTGGAATGGAATGGAATGGAATGGAATGGAATGGAATGGAATGGAATAGAATGGAATGGAATGGAATGGAAACAACCCGAGTAGAACGGAATGGAATGGAATGGAATGGAATGGAATGGAATGGAATGGAATGGAATTCAATGGAATAGAATGGAATGGAATGGAATAGAATGGAATGGAATGGAATTGAATCGAATGGAATGGAATGGAATGGAATGGAATGGAATGGAATGGAATTCAATGGAATATAATGGAATGGAATGGAATGGAATGGAATGGAATGGAATGGAATGGAATGGATTGGAATGGAATCAACACGAGTAGAACGGAATGGAAAGGAATGGAATGGAATGGAATGGAATGGAATCGAATGGAATGGAACGGAACGGAATGGAATGGAATGGAATGGAATAGAATGGAATGGAATGGAATGGAATGGAATGGAATTCAATGGAATAGAATGGAATGGAATGAAATGGAATGGAATCAACCCGACAAGAATGGAATGGATTGTAATGGAATGGAATGGAATGGAATGGAATGGAATGGAATGGAATGGAATGGAATGGAATGGAATGGAATGGAATGGAATGGAATGGAATGGAATGGAATGGAATGGAAAGGAATGGAATGGAATGGAATGGAATGGAATCAACACGAGTAGAACGGAATGGAATGGAATCGAATGGAATCGAATGGAATGCAATGGAGTGGAATGGAATGGAATGGAATCGAATGGAATGGAATGGAATGGAATGGAATCGAATGGAATGGAATGGAATGGAATGGAATGGAATGGAATGGAATGGAATGGAATCGAATGGAGTGGAATGGAATGGAATGGAATCAACCCGAGTAGATTGGAATGGATTGGAATGGAATGGAATGGAATGGAATGGAATTCAATGGAAAAAATGAAATGGAATGGAATGGAATGGAATGGAATGGAATGGAATGGAATCGAATGGAATCGAATGGAATGGAATGGAATGGAATGGAATGGAGTCGAATGGAATGGAATGGAATGCAATAGATTCGAATGGAATGGAATGGAATGGAATGGAATGGAATGGAATCGAATGGAATGGAATGGAATGGAATCAACCCGAGAAGATTGGAATGGATTGGAATGGAATGGAATGGAATGGAATGGAATGGAATTCAATGGAAAAAATGAAATGGAATGGAATGGAATGGAATGGAATGGAATGGAATGGAATCGAATGGAATCGAATGAAATCGAGTGGAATGGAGTGGAATAGAATGGAATCAACCCGAGTATAACGGAATGGAATGGAACGGAACGGAACGGAACGGAACGGAACAGAACGGAACCGAATGGAATGGAGTGAAATGGAATGGAATCGAATGGAATCGAATGGCACCGAATGGAATGGAAAGAAGGGAATGGAATGGAATGGAATGGAATGGAATGGAATGGAATGGAATCAACCCGAGTAGAATGGAATGGATTGGAATGGAATGGAATGGAATGGAATGGAATGGAATTGAATAGAATAGAATGGAATGGAATGGAATGGAATGGAATGGAATGGAATGGAAAGGAATGGAATCGAATGGAATCGAATGGAATGGAGTGGAATAGAATGGAATCAACCTGAATAGAACGGAACGGAACGGAACGGAACGGAACGGAACGGAATGGAATTGAGTGAAATGGAATGGAATCGAATTGAATCGAAAGGAACCGAATGGAATGGAATGGAAGGGAATGGAATGGAATGGAATGGAATGGAATGGAATGGAATGGAATGGAATGGAATCAACACGAGTAGAATGGAATGGAATGGAATAGAATGGAATGGAATGGAATGGAATGGAATGGAATTGAATGGAATGGAATGGAATGGAATTCAATGGAATGGAATGGAATGGAATGGAATGGAATGGAATGGAATGAACCCGAGTTGAACGGAATGGAATGGAATGGGATGGAATGGAATGGAATGGAATGGAATGGAATGGAATGGAATTGATTCGAATGGAATGGAATGAAATGGAATGGAATGGAATCTTATCGAAAGGAATGGAATGGAATGGAATGCAATGGAATGGAATGGAATTGAATGGAATGGAATGGAATTTAATGGAATGGAATGGAATGGAATGGAATCAACCCGAGTAGAAGGGAGTGGATTGGAATGGAATGGAATGGAATGGAATGGAATTCAATGGAATAGAATGAAATGAAATGGAATGGAATTGAATGGAATGGAATGGAATAGAATGGAATCGGATGGAATGGAGTAGAATGGAATGGAATGGAATGGAATGGAATGGAATGGAATGGAATCGAATGCAATGGAATGGAATGGAATGGAATGGAAAGGAATGGAATGGAATGGAAAGGAATGGAATGGAATGGAATGGAATGGAATGGAATCAACCGGAGTAGAACGGAATGGAATGGAAGCGAATGGAATCGAATGGAATGCAATGGAGTGGAATGGAATGGAATGGAATCGAATGGAATGGAATGGAATGGAATGGAATCGAATGGAATGGAATGGAATGGAATGGAATGGAATGGAATGGAATCGAATGGAGTGGAATGGAATGGAATGGAATCAACCCGAGTAGATTGGAATGGATTGGAATGGAATGGAATGGAATGGAATGGAATTCAATGGAAAAAATGAAATGGAATGGAATGGAATGGAATGGAATGGAATGGAATCGAATGGAATCGAATGGAATGGAATGGAATGGAATGGAATGGAATCGAATGGAATGGAATGGAATGCAATAGAATCGAATGGAATGGAATGGAATGGAATGCAATGGAATGGAATCGAATGGAATGGAATGGAATGGAATCAACCCGAGAAGATTGGAATGGATTGGAATGGAATGGAATGGAATGGAATGGAATGGAATTCAATGGAAAAAATGAAATGGAATGGAATGGAATGGAATGGAATGGAATGGAATGGAATCGAATGGAATCGAAAGAAATCGAATGTAATGGAGTGGAATAGAATGGAATCAACCCGAGTAGAACGGAATGGAATGGAACGGAACGGAACGGAACGGAACGGAACGGAACCGAATGGAATGGAGTGAAATGGAATGGAATCGAATGGAATCGAATGGCACCGAATGGAATGGAAAGAAGGGAATGGAATGGAATGGAATGGAATGGAATGGAATGGAATCAACCCGAGTAGAATGGAATGGATTGGAATGGAATGGAATGGAATGGAATGGAATTGAATAGAATAGAATGGAATGGAATGGAATGGAATGGAATGGAATCGAATGGAATCGAATGGAATGGAATGGAATGGAGTGGAATAGAATGGAATCAACCTGAATAGAACGGAACGGAGCGGAACGGAATGGAACGGAATGGAATTGAGTGAAATGGAATGGAATCGAATTTAATCTAAAGGAACAGAATGGAATGGAATGGAAGGGAATGGAATGGAATGGAATGGAATGGAATGGAATCAACCCGAGTAGAATGGAATGGATTGGAATGGAATGGAATGGAATGGAATGGAATGGAATGGAATAGAATGGAATGGAATGGAATGGAATGGAATGGAATGGAATGGAATGGAATGGAATGGAATGGAATTCCATGGAATGGAATGGAATGGAATGGAATGGAATGGAATGGAATGAACCCGAGTTGAAAGGAATGGAATGGAATGGGATGGAATGGAATGGAATGGAATGGAATGGAATGGAATGGAATGGAATGGAATGGAATTGATTCGAATGGAATGGAATGAAATGGAATGGAATGGAATGTTATCGAAAGGAATGGAATGGAATGGAATGCAATGGAATGGAATGGAATGGAATGGAATCAACCCGAGTAGAATGGAGTGGATTGGAATGGAATGGAATGGAATGGAATGGAATTCAATGGAATAGAATGAAATGAAATGGAATGGAATTGAATGGAATGGAATGGAATAGAATGGAATCGGATGGAATGGAGGGGAATGGAATGGAATGGAATGGAATGGAATGGAATGGAATGGAATGGAATGGAATGGAATGGAATGGAATGGAATGGAATGGAATCAACCCGAGTAGAACGGAATGGAATGGAATGGAATGGAATGGAATGGAATGGAATGGAATGGAATGGAATGGAATGGAATGGAATGGAATGGAATTCAATGGAATAGAATGGAATGGAATGGAATAGAATGGAATGGAATGGAATTGAATCGAATGGAATGGAATGGAGTGGAATGCAATGGAATGGAATGGAATGGAAACAACCCGAGTAGAACGGAATGGATTGGAATGGAAAGGGAATGAATGGAATGGAATGGAATGGAATGAATGGAATGGAATGGAATGGAATGGAATCGAATGGAATCGAATGGAATCGAATGGAATGGAACGGAACGGAATGGAATGGAATGGAATGGAATGGAATGGAATGGAATGGAATGGAATGGAATGGAATGGAATGGAATGGAATGGAATGGAATGGAATCAACCCGAGTAGAATGGAGTGGATTGGAATGGAATGGAATGGAATGGAATGGAATTCAATGGAATAGAATGAAATGGAATGGAATAGAATGGAATGGAATGGAATTGAATCGAATGGAATGGAATGGAATGGAATGGAATCAACCCGAGTAGAACGGAATGGAATGGAATGGAATGGAATGGAATGGAATGGAATGGAATGGAATGGAATGGAATGGAATTCAATGGAATAGAATGGAATGGAATGGAATAGAATGGAATGGAATGGAATTGAATCGAATGGAATGGAATGGAATGGAATGCAATGGAATGGAATGGAATGGAATCAACCCGAGTAGAACGGAATGGATTGGAATGGAAAGGAATGGAATGAAATGGAATGGAATGAATGGAATGGAATGGAATGGAATGGAATCGAATGGAATCGAATGGAATCGAATGGAATGGAACGGAATGGAATGGAATGGAATGGAATCGAATGGAATGGAATGGAATGGAATGGAATCGAATGGAATGGAATGGAATGGAATGGAATGGAATGGAATGGAATCAACCCGAGTAGAACGGAATGGAATGGAATGGAATGGAATGGAATGGAATGGAATGGAATGGAATGGAATGGAATGGAATTCAATGGAATATAATGGAATGGAATGGAATGGAATGTAATGGAATGGAATGGAATGGAATGGAATGGAATGGAATGGAATGGAATGGAATGGATTGGAATGGAATCAACACGCGTAGAACGGAATGGAATGGAATGGAAAGGAATGGAATGGAATGGAATGGAATGGAATGGAATGGAATGGAATGGAATGCAATCGAATGGAATCAAATGGAATCGAATGGAATGGAATGGAAGGGAATGGAATGGAATGGAATGGAATGGAATGGAATCCACCCGAGTAGAATGGAATGGATTGGAATGGAATGGAATGGAATGGAATGGAATGGAATGGAATGGAATCGAATGGAATCGAATGGAACCGAATGGAATGGAATGGAAGGGAATGGAATGGAATGGAATGGAATGGAATGGAATCAACCCGAGTAGAATGGAATGGATTGGAATGGAATGGAATGGAAAGGAATGGAATGGAATGTAATCGAATTGAATCGAATGGAATCGAATGGAATGGAATGGAATGGAATGGAATCAACCCGAGTAGAACGGAATGGAATGGAATGGAATGGAATGGAATGGAATGGAATGGAACGGAATGGAATGGAATGGAATGGAATGGAATGGAATTCAATGGAATAGAATGGAATGGAATGGAATGGAATGGAATGGAATGGAATCGAATGGAATCGAATGGAATCGAATGGAATGGAATGGAATAGAATGGAATCAACCCGAGTAGAAAGGAATCGAATGGAATGGAATGGAATCGAATGGAATGGAATGGAATAGAATGGAATCAACCCTAGTAGAAAGGAATCGAATGGATTGGAATGGAATCGAATGGAATGGACTGGAATGAAATGGAAAGGAATGGAATAGACTGGAATGGAATGGAATGGAATCAACACGAGTAGAATGGAATGGATTGGAATGGAATGGAATGGAATCGAATGGAATCAAATGGAACCGAATGGAATGGAATGGAAGGGAATGGAATGCAATGGAATGGAATGGAATGGAATCAACCCGAGTAGAACGGAATGGAATGGAATGGAATGGAATGGAATGGAATGGAATGGAATGGAATGGAATGGAATGGAATGGAATGGAATGGAATTCTATGGAATGGAATGGAATAGAATGGAATGGAATGGAATCAACCCTAGTAGAACGGAATGGAATGGAATGGAATGGAATGGAATGGAATGGAATGGAATGGAATGGAGTGGAGTGGAGTGGAATGGAATGGAATGGAATGGAATGGAATGGAATGGAATTCAATGGAATAGAATGGAATGGAATGGAATGGAATGGAATCAACTCGAGTAGAAAGGAATGGAATGGAATGGAATGGAATGGAATGGAATGGAATGGAATGTAATTCAATAGAATAGAATGGAAGGGAATGGAAAGGAATGGAATGGAATGTAATGGAATGGAATGGAATCGAATGGAATCGAATGGAATCGAACGGAATGGAGTGGAATAGAATGGAATCAACCCGAATAGAACGGAACGGAACGGAACGGAACGGAACGGAATGGAATGGAGTGAAATGGAATGGAATCAAATGGAATCGAATGGAACCGAATGGAATGGAATGGAAGGGAATGGAATGCAATGGAATGGAATGGAATGGAATGGAATGGAATTCTATGGAATGGAATTCAATGGAATAGAATGGAATGGAATGGAATGGAATGGAATGAACCCGAGTAGAACGGAATGGAATGGAATGGAATGGAATGGAATGGAATGGAATGGAATTCAATGGAATGGAATGGAATGGAATGGAATGGAATTGAATGGAATGGAATCAACCCGAGTAGAACGGAATGGAATGGAATGGAATGGAATGGAATGGAATGGAATGGAATGGAATAGGATCGAATGGAATCGAATGGAATCGAATGGAATGGAGTGGAATAGAATGGAATCAACCCGAGTAGAATGGAATGGAACGGAACGGAACGGAACGGAACGGAACGGAACGGAATGGAGTGAAATGGAATGGAATCGAATGGAATCTAACGGAACCGAATGGAATGGAAAGAAGGGAACGGAATGGAATGGAATGGAATGGAATGGAATGGAATGGAATAAACCCGAGTAGAATGGAATGGATTGGAATGGAATGGAATGGAATGGAATGGAATTCAATAGAATAGAATGGAATGGAATGGAATGGAATGGAATGGAATGGAATCGAATGGAATCGAATGGAATCGAATGGAATCGAATGGAATGGAGTGGAATAGAATGGAATCAACCCGAATAGAACGGAAGGGAAAGGAACGGAACGGAACGGAATGGAATGGAGTGAAATGGAATGGAATCGAATGGAATCGAAAGGAACCGAATGGAATGGAATGGAAGGGAATGGAATGGAATTGAATGGAATGGAATGGATTGGAATCAACCCGAGTAGAATGGAATGGATTTTAAATGGATTGGAATGGAATCAAATGCAATGCAATGGAATGGAATGGAATGGAATGGAATGGAACGGAATGGACCCGAGTAGAACGGAATGGAATGGAATGGAATGGAATGGAATGGAATGAACCGGAGTAGAATGGAATGGAATGGAATGGAATGGAATGGAATGGAATGGAATCGAAAGGAATGGAATGGAATTGAATGGAATGGAATGGAATGGAATGGAATGGAATGGAATGGAATTTAATCGAATGGAATCGAATGGAATGGAATGGAACGGAATGGAATCGAATGGAACGGAAAGGAATGGAATGGAATGGAATGGAATGGAATGGAATGGAATGGAATGGAATGGAATGGAATCGAATGGATTGGAATGGAATGGAATGGAATGGAATGGAATGGAATGGAATGGAATGGAATCAACACAAGTAGAATGGAATGGATTGGAATGGAATGGAATGGAATGGAATGGAATGGAATGCAATAGAATGAAATGGAATGGAATGGAATGGAATGGAATGGAATGGAATGGAATGGAATGGAATCGAATGGAATCGAATGGAATCGAATGGAATGGAGTGGAAGAGAATGGAATCAACTCGAGTAGAACGGAATGGAATGGAACGGAATGGAACGGAACGGAACGGAATGGAACGGAACGGAATGGAATGGAGTGAAATGGAATGGAATCGAATGGAATCGAATGGAACCGAATGGAATGGAATGGAACGGAATGGAATGGAATGGACTGGAATGGAATGGAACCAACCCTAGTAGAATGTAATGGATTGGAATGGAATGGAATGGAATGGAATCGAATGGAATCGAATGGAATCGAATGGAATGGAATGGAATGGAATGGAATGGAATGGAATGGAATGGAATGGAATTGAATGGAATGGAATCAACCCGAGTAGAAGGGAATGGAATGGAATGGAATGGAATGGAATGGAATGGAATGGAATGGAATGGAATTCAATGGAATGGAATGGAATGGAATGGAATGGAATGGAATGGAATGGAATGGAATGGAATCGAATGGAATTGAATGGAATCGAATGGAATGGAATGGAATAGAATGTAATCAACCCGAGTAGAACGGAATGGAATGGAATGGAATGGAATGGAATGGAATGGAATGGAATTGAGTGGAATGGAATGGAATGGAATGGAATGGAATCGAATGGAATGGAATGGAATGGAATGGAATGGAATGGAATGGAATCAACACGAGTAGAACGGAATGGAATGGAATGGAATGGAATGGAATGGAATGGAATGGAATGGAATGGAATGGAATGGAATTCTATGGAATGGAATGGAATGGAATGGAATCAACCCGAGTAGAACGGAATGGAATGGAATGCAAAGCAATGGAATGGAATGGAATGGAATGGAATGGAATGGAATGGAATGGAATGGAATGGAACGGAACGGAATGGAACGGAATGGAATGGAATGGAATGGAATGGAATGGAATGGAATGGAATGGAATGGAATCGAATGGAATCGAATGGAACCGAATGGAATGGAATGGAAGGGAATGGAATGGAATGGAATGGAATGGAATGGAATCAACCCGAGTAGAATGGAATGGATTGGAATGGAATGGAATGGAAAGGAATGGAATGGAATGGAATCGAATGGAATCGAATGGAATCGAATGGAATGGAATGGAATGGAATGGAATCAACCGAGTAGAACGGAATGGAATGGAATGGAATGGAATGGAATGGAATGGAATGGAACGGAATGGAATGGAATGGAATGGAATGGAATGGAATTCAATGGAATAGAATGGAATGGAATGGAATGGAATGGAATGGAATGGAATGGAATCGAATGGAATCGAATGGAATCGAATGGAATGGAATGGAATAGAATGGAATCAACCCGAGTAGAAAGGAATCGAATGGAATGGAATGGAATCGAATGGAATGGAATGGAATAGAATGGAATCAACCCGAGTAGAAAGGAATCGAATGGAATGGAATGGAATCGAATGGAATGGACTGGAATGAAATGGAAAGGAATGGAATAGACTGGAATGGAATGGAATGGAATCAACACGAGTAGAATGGAATGGATTGGAATGGAATGGAATGGAATCGAATGGAATCAAATGGAACCGAATGGAATGGAATGGAAGGGAATGGAATGGAATGGAATGGAATGGAATGGAATCAACCCGAGTAGAACGGAATGGAATGGAATGGAATGGAATGGAATGGAATGGAATGGAATGGAATGGAATGGAATGGAATTCTATGGAATGGAATGGAATAGAATGGAATGGAATGGAATCAACCCGAGTAGAACGGAATGGAATGGAATGGAATGGAATGGAATGGAATGGAATGGAATGGAATGGAATGGAGTGGAGTGGAGTGGAATGGAATGGAATGGAATGGAATGGAATGGAATGGAATGGAATGGAATGGAATAGAATGGAATGGAATGGAATGGAATGGAATCAACTCGAGTAGAAAGGAATGGAATGGAATGGAATGGAATGGAATGGAATGGAATGGAATGGAATGCAATGAAATGGAATGGAATGGAATGGAATCGAATGGAATGGACTGGAATGAAATGGAATGGAATGGAATGGAATGTAATGGAATGGAATGGAATGGAATGGAATGGAATGGAATGGAATCAACCCGAGTAGAATGGAATGGATTGGAATGGAATGGAATGGAATGGAATGGAATTGAATGGAATGGAATGGAATTCTATGGAATGGAATTCAATGGAATAGAATGGAATGGAATGGAATGGAATGGAATGAACCCGAGTAGAACGGAATGGAATGGAATGGAATGGAATGGAATGGAATGGAATTCAATGGAATGGAATGGAATGGAATGGAATGGAATTGAATGGAATGGAATCAACCCGAGTAGAACGGAATGGAATGGAATGGAATGGAATGGAATGGAATGGAATGGAAAGGAATAGGATCGAATGGAATCGAATGGATTCGAATGGAATGGAGTGGAATAGAATGGAATCAACCCGAGTAGAATGGAATGGAATGGAACGGAACGGAACGGAACGGAACGGAACTGAACGGAATGAACCCGACTAGAACGGAATGGAATGGAATGGAATGGAATGGAATGGAATGGAATGGAATGGAATGGAATGGAATGGAATAGAATGGAATCAACCAGAGTAGAATGGAATGGAATGGAATGGAATGGAATGGAATGGAATGGAATGGACCCGAGTAGAACGGAATGTAATGCAATGGAATGTAATGGAATGGAATGGAATGGAATGGAATGGAATGGAATGGAATGGAATGGAATGGAATGGAATTATCAACCCGAGTAGAACGGAATGGAATGGAATAGAATGGAATGGAATGGAATGGAATGGAATGTAATAGAATGGAATAAACACGAGTAGAACGGAACGGAACGGAACGGAACGGAGCGGAACGGAATGGAATGGAATGGTATGGAATGGAAAGGAATGGAATGGAATGGAATGGAAAGGAATGGAATGGAATAGAATGGAATCAACCAGAGTAGAATGGAATGGAATGGAATGGAATGGAATGGAATGGAATGGAATGGAATGGACCCGAGTAGAACGGAATGTAATGCAATGGAATGGAATGGAATGGAATGGAATGGAATGGAATGATCAATCCGAGTAGAACGGAGAGGAATGAAATGGAATCGAATGGAATGGAGTCGAATGGAATGGAATGGAATGGAAGGGAATGACTAACCCGAGTAGAACGGAATGGAATGGAATGGAATGGAATGGAATGGAACCGAATGGAATCTACCCGAGTAGAACGGAATGGAATGGAATGGAATGGAATGGAATGGAATAGAATGGAATCAACCCGAGTAGAACGGAATGGAATGGTATGGAATGGAATGGAATGGAATGGAATTGAATGAACCCGAGTAGAACGGAATGGAAAGGAATGGAATAGAATGGAATGGAATGGAATGGAATGATCAACCCGAGTAGAACGGAATGGAACGGAATGGAATGTAATGGAATGGAATGGAATGGAATGTAATAGAATGGAATAAACACGAGTAGAACGGAACGGAACGGAGCGGAACGGAACGGAATGGAATGGAATGGAATGGAATCAACCCGAGTAGAACGGAATGGAATGCAATGCAATGGAATGGAATGGAATGGAATGGAATCGAACGGAATGGAATGGAATAGAATGGAATCAACCCGAGTAGAACGGAATGGAATGGAATGCAATGAAATGGAATGGAATTGAATGGAATGGAATGGAGTAGAATGGAATCAACCCGAGTAGAACGGAATGGAATGGAATGGAATGGAACGGAACGGAATGGAACGGAACGGAATGAAATGGAATGAACTCGAGTAGAACGGAATGGAATGGAATGGAAAGGAATGGAATGGAATGGAATGGAATGGAATGGAATGAGCCCGAGTAGAACGGAATGGAATGGAATGGAATGGAATGGAATGGAATGGAATGGAACGGAATGGAATGGAATGGAATGGAATGGAATGGAATGGAATGGAATGGAATCAACCCGAGTAGAATGGAATGGATTGGAATGGAATGGAATGGAAAGGAATGGAATGGAATGGAATCGAATGGAATCGAATGGAATCGAATGGAATGGAATGGAATGGAATGGAATCAACCGAGTAGAACGGAATGGAATGGAATGGAATGGAATGGAATGGAATGGAATGGAACGGAATGGAATGGAATGGAATGGAATGGAATGGAATTCAATGGAATAGAATGGAATGGAATGGAATGGAATGGAATGGAATGGAATGGAATGGAATGGAATCGAATGGAATCGAATGGAATCGAATGGAATGGAATGGAATAGAATGGAATCAACCCGAGTAGAAAGGAATCGAATGGAATGGAATGGAATCGAATGGAATGGAATGGAATAGAATGGAATCAACCCGAGTAGAAAGGAATCGAATGGAATGGAATGGAATCGAATGGAATGGACTGGAATGAAATGGAAAGGAATGGAATAGACTGGAATGGAATGGAATGGAATCAACACGAGTAGAATGGAATGGATTGGAATGGAATGGAATGGAATCGAATGGAATCAAATGGAACCGAATGGAATGGAATGGAAGGGAATGGAATGGAATGGAATGGAATGGAATGGAATCAACCCGAGTAGAACGGAATGGAATGGAATGGAATGGAATGGAATGGAATGGAATGGAATGGAATGGAATGGAATGGAATTCTATGGAATGGAATGGAATAGAATGGAATGGAATGGAATCAACCCGAGTAGAACGGAATGGAATGGAATGGAATGGAATGGAATGGAATGGAATGGAATGGAATGGAATGGAGTGGAGTGGAGTGGAATGGAATGGAATGGAATGGAATGGAATGGAATGGAATGGAATGGAATGGAATAGAATGGAATGGAATGGAATGGAATGGAATCAACTCGAGTAGAAAGGAATGGAATGGAATGGAATGGAATGGAATGGAATGGAATGCAATGGAATGCAATGAAATGGAATGGAATGGAATGGAATCGAATGGAATGGACTGGAATGAAATGGAATGGAATGGAATGGAATGTAATGGAATGGAATGGAATGGAATGGAATGGAATGGAATGGAATCAACCCGAGTAGAATGGAATGGATTGGAATGGAATGGAATGGAATGGAATGGAATTGAATGGAATGGAATGGAATTCTATGGAATGGAATTCAATGGAATAGAATGGAATGGAATGGAATGGAATGGAATGAACCCGAGTAGAACGGAATGGAATGGAATGGAATGGAATGGAATGGAATGGAATTCAATGGAATGGAATGGAATGGAATGGAATGGAATTGAATGGAATGGAATCAACCCGAGTAGAACGGAATGGAATGGAATGGAATGGAATGGAATGGAATGGAATGGAAAGGAATAGGATCGAATGGAATCGAATGGATTCGAATGGAATGGAGTGGAATAGAATGGAATCAACCCGAGTAGAATGGAATGGAATGGAACGGAACGGAACGGAACGGAACGGAACTGAACGGAATGAACCCGACTAGAACGGAATGGAATGGAATGGAATGGAATGGAATGGAATGGAATGGAATGGAATGGAATGGAATGGAATAGAATGGAATCAACCAGAGTAGAATGGAATGGAATGGAATGGAATGGAATGGAATGGAATGGAATGGACCCGAGTAGAACGGAATGTAATGCAATGGAATGTAATGGAATGGAATGGAATGGAATGGAATGGAATGGAATGGAATGGAATGGAATGGAATTATCAACCCGAGTAGAACGGAATGGAATGGAATAGAATGGAATGGAATGGAATGGAATGGAATGTAATAGAATGGAATAAACACGAGTAGAACGGAACGGAACGGAACGGAACGGAGCGGAACGGAATGGAATGGAATGGTATGGAATGGAATGGAATGGAATGGAATGGAATGGAAAGGAATGGAATGGAATAGAATGGAATCAACCAGAGTAGAATGGAATGGAATGGAATGGAATGGAATGGAATGGAATGGAATGGAATGGACCCGAGTAGAACGGAATGTAATGCAATGGAATGGAATGGAATGGAATGGAATGGAATGGAATGATCAATCCGAGTAGAACGGAGAGGAATGAAATGGAATCGAATGGAATGGAGTCGAATGGAATGGAATGGAATGGAAGGGAATGACTAACCCGAGTAGAACGGAATGGAATGGAATGGAATGGAATGGAATGGAACCGAATGGAATCTACCCGAGTAGAACGGAATGGAATGGAATGGAATGGAATGGAATGGAATAGAATGGAATCAACCCGAGTAGAACGGAATGGAATGGTATGGAATGGAATGGAATGGAATGGAATTGAATGAACCCGAGTAGAACGGAATGGAAAGGAATGGAATAGAATGGAATGGAATGGAATGGAATGATCAACCCGAGTAGAACGGAATGGAACGGAATGGAATGTAATGGAATGGAATGGAATGGAATGTAATAGAATGGAATAAACACGAGTAGAACGGAACGGAACGGAGCGGAACGGAACGGAATGGAATGGAATGGAATGGAATCAACCCGAGTAGAACGGAATGGAATGCAATGCAATGGAATGGAATGGAATGGAATGGAATCGAACGGAATGGAATGGAATAGAATGGAATCAACCCGAGTAGAACGGAATGGAATGGAATGCAATGAAATGGAATGGAATTGAATGGAATGGAATGGAGTAGAATGGAATCAACCCGAGTAGAACGGAATGGAATGGAATGGAATGGAACGGAACGGAATGGAACGGAACGGAATGGAATGGAATGAACTCGAGTAGAACGGAATGGAATGGAATGGAAAGGAATGGAATGGAATGGAATGGAATGGAATGGAATGAGCCCGAGTAGAACGGAATGGAATGCAATGGAATGGAATGGAATGGAATGGAATGGAATGGAATGGAATGGAATGGAATGGAATGGAATGGAATATAACGGAATCAACCCGAGTAGAACGGAACGGAATTGAATGGAATGGAATAGAATGGAATGGAATGGAATGCAATGATCAACCCGAGCAGAACGGAAAGGAATAGAATGGAATGTAATGGAATGGAATGGAATGGAATGGAGTGGAAAGGAATGGAATGGAATGGAATGGAATGGAATGGAATGGAATGGATTGGAACGTAACAGAACGGAACGGAACGGAACGGAATGGAATGAACCCGACTAGAACGGAATGGAATGGAATGGAATGGAATGGAATGGAATGGAATGGAATGGAATAGAATGGAATCAACCAGAGTAGAATGGAATGGAATGGAATGGAATGGAATGGAATGGAATGGACCCGAGTAGAACGGAATGTAATGCAATGGAATGTAATGGAATGGAATGGAATGGAATGGAATGATCAATCCGAGTAGAACGGAGCGGAATGAAATGGAATCGAATGGAATGGAGTCGAATGGAATGGAATGGAATGGAAGGGAATGACTAACCCGAGTAGAACGGAGTGGAATGGAATGGAATGCAATGGAATGGAATCGAATGGAATCTACCCGAGTAGAACTGAATGGAATGGAATGGAATGGAATGGAATGGAATAGAATGGAATCAACCCGAGTAGAACGGAATGGAATGGTATGGAATGGAATGGAATGGAATGGAATGGAATGGAATGAACCCGAGTAGAACGGAACAGAATGGAAAGGAATGGAATGGAATGGAATGGAATGGAATGGAATGGAATGATCAAACCGAGTAGAACGGAATGGAATGGAATAGAATGGAATGGAATGGAATGGAATGGAATGTAATAGAATGGAATAAACACGAGTAGAACGGAACGGAACGGAGCGGAACGGAATGGAATGGAATGGAATGGAATGGAATGGAATGGAATGGAATGGAATGGAAAGGAATGGAATGGAATAGAATGGAATCAACCAGAGTAGAATGGAATGGAATGGAATGGAATGGAATGGAATGGAATGGAATGGACCCGAGTAGAACGGAATGTAATGCAATGGAATGGAATGGAATGGAATGGAATGGAATGGAATTGAATGGAATGGAATGATCAATCCGAGTAGAACGGAGAGGAATGAAATGGAATCGAATGGAATGGAGTCGAATGGAATGGAATGGAATGGAAGGGAATGAATAACCCGAGTAGAACGGAATGGAAAGGAATGGAATGGAATGGAATGGAATCGAATGGAATCTACCCGAGTAGAACGGAATGGAATGGAATGGAATGGAATACAATGGAATCAACCCGAGTAGAACGGAATGGAATGGTATGGAATGGAATGGAATGGAATGGAATTGAGTGAACCCGAGTAGAACGGAATGGAAAGGAATGGAATGGAATGGAAAGGAATGGAATGGAATGATCAACCCGAGTAGAACGGAATGGAATGGAATGGAATGTAATGGAATGGAATGGAATGGAATGTAATAGAATGGAATAAACACGAGTAGAACGGAACGGAACGGAGCGGAACGGAACGGAATGGAATGGAATGGAATGGAATCAACCCGAGTAGAACGGAATGGAATGCAATGCAATGGAATGGAATGGAATGGAATGGAATCGAATGGAATGGAATGGAATAGAATGGAATCAACCCGAGTAGAACGGAATGGAATGGAATGGAATGGAATGGAATTGAATGGAATGGAATGGAGTAGAATGGAATCAACCCGAGTAGAACGGAATTGAATGGAATGGAATGGAACGGAACGGAATGGAACGGAACGGAATGGAATGGAAGGAACTCGAGTAGAACGGAATGGAATGGAATGGAATGGAATGGAATGGAATGGAATGGAATGGAATGGAATGGAATGGAATGGAGTGGAATAGAATGGAATCAACCCGAGTAGAACTGAATGGAATGGAATGGAATGGAATGGAATGGAATGGAATGGAATGGAATGGAATGGAATGATCAACACGAGTGGAACGCAACGGAATGGAAAGGAATGGAATGGAATGGAATGGAATGGAATGATCAACCCGAGTAGAACGGAATGGAATGGAATGGAATGGAATAGAGTGGAATCAACCCGAGTAGAACGGAACGGAACGGAACGGAACGGAACGGAATGGAATGGAATCAACCCGAGTAGAACGGATTGGAATGGAATGGAATGGAATTGAATGGAATGGAATGGAATGGAATGGAATGGAATGGAATAGAATGGAAGCAACCCGAGTTGAAAGGAATGGAATGGAATGGAATGGAATGGAATGGAATGGAATTGAATGGAATAGAATCGAATGGAATGGAATAGAATAGAATGGAATCAACCCGAGTGGAACGGAATGGAATGGAATGGAATGGAATGAAACGGAACGGAATGGAACGGAACGGAATGGAATGGAATGAAACCGAGTAGAACGGAATGGAATGGAATGGAATGGAATGGAATGGAATCGAATGGAATCGAATGGAATGGAATGGAATAGAATGGAATCAACCCGAGTAGAATGGAACGGAATGGAATGGAATGGAATGGAATGGAGTGGAATGGAATAGAATGGAATCAACCCGAGTAGAACGGAATGGAGTGGAATGCAATGGAATGGAATGGAATCGAATGGAATGGAATGGAATAGAATGGAATCAACCCGAGTAGAACGGAATGGAATGGAATGGAATGGAATGGAATGGAATGGAATGGCATGGAATGGAATGGATTGGAATGGAATATAATGGAATCAACCCGATTAGAACGGAATGGAATGGAATGGAATGGAATGGTATGGAATGGAATGGAATGATCAACCCGAGTAGAACGGAATGGAATGGAATGGAATGGAATGGAATGGAATGGAATGGAATGGAATGGAACGGAATGGATTGGAATGGAATCGAATGGAATTGAATGGAATAGAATGGAATAAACCCTAGTAGAACGGAACGGAAAGGAGCGGAACGGAACGGAATGGAATCAACCCGAGTAGAACGGAATGGAATGCAATGGAATGGAATGGAATGGAATGGAATTGAATGGAAAGGAATGGAATGGAATGGAATGGAATGGAATGGAATGGAAAGGAATGGAATGGAATGGAATGGAATGGAATGGAATGATCAACCTGAGTAGAACGGAATGGAATGGAATGGAATGGAATAGAATGGAATCAACCTGAGAAGAATGGAACGGAATGGAATGGAATGGAACGGGATGGAGTGGAAGGGAATCAACCTGAGTAGAACGGAATGGAATTGAATAGAATGGAATGGAATGGAATGGAATGGAATGGAATGGAATGGAATGGAATGGAATGGAATGGAATGGAATGGAATGGAATGGAATCAAATGGAATCTAATGGAATGGAATGGAATAGAATGGAATCAACCCGAGTAGAACGGAATGGAATGGAATGGAATGGAATGGAACGGAATGGAATGGAATGGAATGATCCACCCGAGTAGAACGGAATGGAATGGAATGGAATGGAATGGAATGGAATGGAATGGAATGGAATGATCAACCCGAGTAGAACGGAATGAAATGGATTGGAATGGAATGGAATGGAATGGAATGGAATGGAATAGAATGGAATCAACCCGAGTAGAACGGAATGGAATGGAATGGAATGGAATGGAATGGAACGGAATGGAATGGAATGGAATGGAATAGAATGGATTCAACCCGAGTAGAACGGAATGGACTGGAATGGAATGGAATGGAATGGAACGCAACGCAATGGAATGGAATGAAAAGGAATGGAATGGAATGGTATGGAATGATCAACCCGAGTAGAAAGAATGGAATGGAATGGAATGGAATAGAGTGGAATCAACCCGAGTAGAACGGAACGGAACGGAACGGAACGGAACGGAATGGAATGGAATGGAATCAACCCGAGTAGAACGGATTGGAATGGAATGGAATGGAATGGAATGGAAAGGAAAGGAATGGAATAGAATGGAATCAACCCGTGTTGAACGGAATGGAATGGAATGGAATGGAATGGAATGGAATGGAATGGAATGGAATGGAATAGTATGGAATGGAACGGAACGGAATGGAACGGAACGGAATGGAATGGAATGAAACCGAGTAGAAAGGAATGGAATGGAATGGAATGGAATGGAATGGAATCGAATGGAATGGAATGGAATGGAATGGAATAGAATGGAATCAACCCGAGTAGAATGGAATGGAATGGAATGGAATGGAATGGAATGGAATTGAAAGGAATGAACCCGAGTAGAACGGAATGGAATGCAATGGAAGGGAATGGAATGGAATGGAATGGAATGGAATGGAATCAATGGAATGGAATGGAATGGAATGGCATGGAATGATCAACCCGAGCAGAACGGAATGGAATGGAATAGAATAGAATAAACCCGAGTATAACGGAACAGAATGGAATGGAATGGAATGGAATGGAATGGAATGGAGTGGAATGGAAAGGAATGGAATGGAATGGAATGGAATGGAATGGAATGGAATGGAATGGAATGGAATGGAATGGAGTGATCAACACGAGCAGAACAGAACGGAATGGAAAGGAATGGAATGGAATGGAATGATCAACCCGAGTAGAACGGAATGGAATGGAATGGAATCAAATGGAATCTAATGGAATGGAATGGAATAGAATGGATTCAACCCGAGTAGAACGGAACGGAACGGAACGGAATGGAACGGAATGGAATGGAGTGGCATGGAATCAACCCGAGTAGAACGGAATGGAATGGAACGGAATGGAAAGAACCCGAGTAGAACGGAATGGAATGGAATGGAATGGAATGGAATGGAATGGAATGGAATGGAATGGAATGGAATGGAATGGAATGATCAACCCGAGTAGAACGGAATGGAATGGAATGGAATCAAATGGAATCTAATGGAATGGAATGGAATAGAATGGATTCAACCCGAGTAGAACGGAACGGAACGGAACGGAATGGAACGGAATGGAATGGAGTGGCATGGAATCAACCCGAGTAGAACGGAATGGAATGGAACGGAATGGAAAGAACCCGAGTAGAACGGAATGGAATGGAATGGAATGGAATGGAATGGAATGGAATGGAATGGAATGGAATGGAATGATCAACCCGAGAAGAACGGAATGGAATGGAATGGAATGGAATAGAATGGAATCAACCCGAGTAGAACGGAATGGAATGGAATGGAATGGAATGGAATGGAACGGAATGGAATGGAATGGAATGATCCACCCGAGTAGAACGGAATGGAATGGAATGGAATGGAATGGAATGGAATGGAATGGAGTGGAATGGAATGGAATGATCAACCAGAGTAGAACGGAATGGAATGGAATGGAATGGAATGGAATGGAATGGAATGGAATGGAATAGAATGGAATCAACCCGAGTAGAACGGAATGGAATGGAATGTTATGGAATGGAACGGAATGGAATGGAATGGAATGGAATAGAATGGATTCAACCCGAGTAGAACGGAATGGACTGGAATGGAATGGAATGGAATGGAACGCAATGGAATAGAATGGAATGGAATGGAATGGAATGGAATGGAATGGAATGGAATGGAATGATCAACCCGAGTATAAAGGAATGGAATGGAATGGAATGCAATGGAATGGAATGGAATGGAATGGAATGGAATGGAATGGAATGGAATGGAATGGAATGGAATGGAATGGAATGATCAACACGAGCAGAACGGAACGGAATGGAAAGGAATGGAATGGAATGATTAACCCGAGTAAAAGGGAATGGAATGGAATGGAATGGAATGGAATGGAATGGAGTGGAATGGAATAGAATGGAATCAACCAAAGTAGAACGGAATGGAACCGAACGGAACAGAACTGAACAGAATGCAATGGAATGGAATGGAATCAACCCGAGCAGAATAGAATGGAATGGAATGGAATGGAATTGAATAGAATGGAATCAACCCGAGTAGAACGGAATGGAATGGAATGGAATTGAATGGAATTGAATGGAATGGAATGGAATGGAATGGAATGGAATGGATTGATCAACACGAGCAGAACGGAACGGAATAGAATGGAATGGAATGGAATGTAATGGAGTGGAATGGAAAGGAATGGAAAGGAGTGGAATGGAATGGAATGGAATGGAATGGAATGGAATGGAAAGGAGTGGAATGGAATGTAATGGAATGGAATGGAATGGAATGAAAGGAGTTGAATGGAATGGAATGGAATGGAATGGAATGGAATGGAAAGGAGTGGAATGGAATGGAATGTAATGGAATGGAATGGAATGGAATGGAATGGAATGGAATGATCAACCCGAGCAGAACGAAATGGAATGGAATGGAATGGAATGGAATGGAATGCAATGGAATGGAATAGAATGGAGTAAACCCAAGTAGAACGGAACGGAACGGAGCGGAACGGAACGGAATGGAATCAACCCGAGTAGAACGGAATGGAATGGAATGGAATGGAATGGAATGGAATCGAATGGAATGGAATGGAATGGAATGGAATGGAATGGAATGGAATGGAATGGAATGGAATGGAATGGAATGGAAAGATCTACCCGAGCAGAACGGAATGGAATGGAAAGGAATGGAATGGAATGGAATGGAATGGAATGGAATGGAATGGAATGGAATGGAATAGAATGGAGTAAACCTGAGTAGAACGGAACGGAACGGAGCGGAACAGAACGGAATGGAATCAACCCGAGTAGAACGGAATGGAATGGAATGGAATGGAATGGAATGGAATGGAATAGAATGGAATGGAATGGAATGGAATGGAATGATCAACCCGAGCAGAACGGAACGGAATGGAATGGAATGGAATGGAATGGAATGGAATGATCAACCCAAGTAAAACGGAATGGAATGGAATGGAATGGAATGGAATGGAATGGAATGGAATGGAATAGAATGGAATCAACCAGAGTAGAACGGAACGGAACGGAACAGAATGGAACGGAACAGAATGCAATGGAATGGAATGGAATCAACCCGAGTAGAATAGAATGGAATGGAATGGAATGGAATGGAATGGAATGGAATGGAATGGAATGGAATGGAATCGAATGGAATCGAATGGAATGGAATGGAATGGAATGGAATGGAATCAACCCGAGTAGAACGGAATGGAATGGAATGGAATGGAATGGTATGGAATGGAACGGAACGGAACAGAATGGAACGGAACGGAATGGAATGAACCCGAGTAGAACGGAATGGAATGGAATGGAATTGAATGGAATGGAATCGAATCAAATCGAATGGAATCGAAAGGAATGGAATGGAATAGAATGGAATCAACCGAGTAGAATGGAATGGAATGGAATGTAATGGAATGGAATGGAATGGAATGGAATGGAATTGAATGGAATGGAATGGAATGGGATGGAATTGAATAGAATGGAATCAACCCGAGTAGAACGGAATGGAATGGTATGGAGTGGAATGGAAAGGAATGGAATGGAATGGAATGAACCCGAGTAGAACGGAATTGGATGGATTGGAATGGAATGGAATGGAATGGAATTGAAAGGAATGATCAACCCGAGTAGAATGGAACGGAATGGAATGGAATGGAATGGAATGGAATGGAATGGAATGGAATGGAATGGAATGATTAACCCGAGTAGAACGGAATGGAATCGAATGGAATGGAATGGAGTAGAATGGAATCAACTCGAGTAGAACGGAATGGAATGGAATAGAATGGAACGGAACGGAATGGAGCGGAACGGAATGGAATGAACTCAAGTAGAACGGAATGGAATGGAATGGAATGGAATGGAATGCAATGGAATCGAATGGAATGGAATGGAATGGAATGGAATGGAATGGAATGGAATGGAATTCAATGAAATAGAATGGAATGGAATGAAATGGAATGGAATCAACACGAGTAGAATGGAATGGATTGGAATGGAATGGAATGGAATGGAATGGAATGGAATGGAATGGAATCGAATATAATCGAATGGAATGGAATGGAAAGGAATGGAATGGAATGGAATGGAATGGAATCAACCCGAGTAGAACGGAATGGAATGGAATGGAATAGAATGGAAAGGAATGGAATGGAATGGAATGGAATTCCATGGAATGGAATGGAATTCCATGGAATGGAATGGAATGGAATGGAATTCCATGGAATGGAATGGAATGGAATGGAAGGGAATAGAATCAACCCGAGTAGAACGGAATGGAATGGAATGGAATGGAATGGAATGGAATGGAATGGAAGGGAATAGAATCAACCCGAGTAGAACGGAATGGAATGGAATGGAATGGAATGGAATGGAATGGAATGGAATGGAATGGAATGGAATGGAATGGAATTCAATGGAATAGAATGGAATGGAATGGATTGGAATGGAATCAACCCGAGTAGAATGGAATGGATTGGAATGGAATGGAATGGAATGGAATGGAATGGAATGGAATGGAATGGAATGGAAAGGAATGGAATCAACCCGAGTAGAACGGAATGGAATGGAATGGAATGGAATGGAATTCAAAGAAATGGAATGGAATGGAATGGAATATAATGGAATGGAATCAACCCGAGTAGAACGGAATGGAATGGAATGGAATGGAATGGAATGGAATGGAATGGCATGGAATGGAATGGAATGGAATGGAATGGCATGGAATGGAATGGAATGGAATGAAATGGAATGGAATGGAATGGAATGGAATGGAATGGAATGGAATGGAATCTAATGGAATCGAATGGAACCGAATGGAATGGAATGGAAGGGAATGGAATGGAATGGAAAGGAGTGGAATGGAATCAACCCGAATAGAATGGAATGGATTGGAATGGAATGGAATGGAATGGAATAGAATGGAATGGAATGGAATCGAATGGAATCGAATGGAATCGAATGGAATGGAATGGAATGGAATGGAATCAACCCGAGTAGTACGGAATGGAATGGAATGGAATGGAATGGAATGGAATGGAATGGAATGGAATGGAATGGAATGGAATGGAATGGAATGGAATGGAATGGAATGGAATGGAATGGAATGGAATGGAATGGAATGGAATCTAATGGAATCGAATGGAATGGAATGGAATGGAATGGAATAGAATGGAATCAACCCGAGTAGAAAGGAATGGAATGGAATGGAATGGAATGGAATGGAATGGAATGGAATGGAATCAAATGGAATGCAATGAAATGGAAAGGAATGGAATGGAATCGAAAGGAATGGACTGGAATGAAATGGAAAGGAATGGAATAGACTGGAATGGAATGGAATGGAATCAACCCGAGTAGAATGGAATGGATTGGAATGGAATGGAATGGAATCGAATGGAATCGAATGGAACCGAATGGAATGGAATGGAAGGGAATGGAATGGAATGGAATGGAATGGAATGGAATCAACCCTAGTAGAATGGAATGGATTGGAATGGAATGGAATATAATGTAATGGAATGGAATGGAATCGAATGGAATCGAATGGAATCAAATGGAATGTAATGGAATGGAATGGAATGGAATGGAATGGAATGGAATCAACCCGAGTAGAACGGAATGGAATGGAATGGAATGGAATGGAATGGAATGGAATGGAATGGAATGGAATGGAATGGAATGGAATGGAATGGAATTCAATGGAATGGAATGGAATGGAATGGAATGGAATGGAATGGAATTCAATGGAATGGAATGGAATGGAATGGAATGGAATGGAATGGAATCAACCCGAGTAGAACGGAATGGAATGGAATGGAATGGAATGGAATGGAATGGAATGGAATGGAATGGAATCAACCCGAGTAGAACGGAATGGAATGGAATGGAATGGAATGGAATGGAATGGAATGGAATGGAATGGAATGGAATGGAATGGAAAGGAATGGAATTCAATGGAATGGAATGGAATGGAATGGAATGGAATGGAATGGAATGGAATGGAATGGAATCAACCCGAGTAGAACGGAATGGAATGGAATGGAATGGAATGGAATGGAATGGAACGGAATGGAATGGAATGGAATGGAATCAACCCCAGTAGAACGGAATGGAATGGAATGGAATGGAATGGAATGGAATGGAATGGAATGGAATGGAATGGAATGGAATGGAATAAAATGGAATTCAATGGAATATAATGGAATGGAATGGAATGGAATGGAATGGAATGGAATGGAATGGAATGGAATGGAATCAACCCGAATAGAATGGAGTGGATTGGAATGGAATGAAATGGAATGGAATGGAATTCAGTGGAATAGAATGAAATGGAATGGAATGGAATTGAATGGAATGGAATGGAATCGAATGGAATCGGATGGAATGGAGTGGAATGGAATGGAATGGAATGGAATGGGATGGAATGGAGTGGAATGGAATGGAATGGAATGGAATGGAATGGAATGGAATGGAATGGAATGGAATGGAATCGAATGGAATGGAATGGAATGGAATCAACCCGAGAAGATTGGAATGGATTGGAATGGAATGGAATGGAATGGAATGGAATGGAATTCAATGGAAAAAATGAAATGGAATGGAATGGAATGGAATGGAATGGAATGGAATGGAATCGAATGGAATCGAATGAAATCGAATGGAATGGAGTGGAATAGAATGGAATCAACCCGAGTAGAACGGAATGGAATGGAACGGAACGGAACGGAACGGAACGGAACATAACGGAACGGAACCGAATGGAATGGAGTGAAATGGAATGGAATCGAATGGAATCGAATGGCACCGAACGGAATGGAAAGAAGGGAATGGAATGGAACGGAATGGAATGGAATGGAATGGAATCAACGCGAGAAGATTGGAATGGATTGGAATGGAATGGAATCGAATGGAATTGAATGGAATCGAATGGAATGGAATGGAATAGAATGTCATCAACCCGAGTAGAACGGAATGGAATGAAATGGAATGGAATGGAATGGAATCGAATGGAATCGAATGGAATGGAATGGAATGGAATGGAATGGAATGGAATGGTATGGAATCAACCCGAGTAGAAGGGAATGGAATGGAATGGAATGGAATGGAATGGAATGGAATGGAATGGAATGGAATGGAATGGAATTCAATGGAATGGAATGGAATGGAATGGAATGGAATGGAATCGAATGGAATGGAATGGAATGGAATCGAATGGAATTGAATGGAATCGAATGGAATGGAATGGAATATAATGTAATCAACCCGAGTAGAACGGAATGGAATGGAATGGAATGGAATGGAATGGAATGGAATGGAATGGAATGGAATGGAATGGAATGGAATCGAATGGAATGGAATGGAATGGAATGGAATGGAATGGAATGGAATCAACACGAGTAGATCGGAATGGAATGGAATGGAATGGAATGGAATGGAATGGAATGGAATGGAATGCAATGGAATGGAATGGAATGGAATTCTATGGAATGGAATGGAATGGAATGGAATTCTATGGAATGGAATGGAATGGAATGGAATCAACCCGAGTAGAACGGAGTGGAATGGAAAGGAATGGAATGGAATGGAATGGAATGGAATGGAATGGAATGGAATGGAATTCAATGGAATAGAATGGAATGGAATGGAATAGAATGGAATGGATTGGAATGGAATCGAATGGAATGGAATGGAATGGAATGGAATGGAATGGAATGGAATGGAATGGAATGGAATCAACCCGAGTAGAACGGAATGGATTGGAATGGAAAGGAATGGAATGGAATGGAATGGAATGAACGGAATGGAATGGAAAGGAATGGAATCGAATGGAATCGAATGGAATCGAATGGAATGGAACGGAATGGAATGGAATGGAATGGAATCGAATGGAATGGAATGGAATGGAGTGGAATGGAATGGAATGATCAACCAGAGTAGAACGGAATGGAATGGAATGGAATGGAATGGAATGGAATGGAATGGAATGGAATAGAATGGAATCAACCCGAGTAGAACGGAATGGAATGGAATGGAATGCAATGGAACGGAACGGAATGGAATGGAATGAACCAGAGTAGAACGGAAAGGAATGGAATGGAATGGAATGGAATGGAATGGAATCGAAGGGAATCGAAGGGAATCGAATGGAATCGAATAGAATGGAATTGAGTAGAATTTAATCAACCCGAGTAGAATGGAATGGAATGGAATGGAATGGAATGGAATGGAATGGAAAGGAATGGAAAGGAATGGAATGGAATGGAATGGAATGGAATGGAATCAACCTGAGTAGAACTGAATGGAATGGAATGGAATGGAATGGAATCGAATCGAATCGAATGGAATCGAATGGAATGGAATGGAATAGAATGGAATCAACCCGAGTAGAATGGAATGGAATGGAATGGAATGGAATGATCAACCCGAGTAGAACGGAACGGAATGGAATGGAGTGGAATGGAATGGAATGGAATGGAATGATCAACCCGAGTAGAACGGAATGGAATGGAACGGAATGGAATGGAATGGAATGGAATAGAGTGGAATCAACACGAGTAGAACGGAACGGAGCGGATCGGAACGGAACGGAACGGAATGGAATGGAATCAACCCGAGTAGAATGGATTGGAATGGAATGGAATGGAATGGAATGGAATGGAATGCAATAGAATGGAATCAACCCGAGTTGAACGGAATGGAATGGAACGGTATGGAATGGAATGTAATGGAATGGAATGGAATGGAATGGAATGGAATGGAATAGAATAGAATGGAATCAACCCGAGTAGAACGGAATGGAATGGAATGGAATGGAATGGAACGGAACGGAATGGAACGGAACGGAATGGAATGGAATGAAACCGAGTAGAACGGAATGGAATGGAATGATCAACCCGAGTAGAACGGAATGGAATGGAATGGAATGGAATGGAATGGAATGGAATGGAATGGAATAGAATGGATTCAACCCGAGTAGAACGGAACGTAACGGAACGGAATGGAACGGAATGGAATGGAGTGGCATGGAATCAACCCGAGTAGAACGGAATGGAATGGAACGGAATGGAAAGAACCCGAGTAGAACCGAATGGAATGGAATGGAATGGAATGGAATGGAATGGAATGGAATGGAATGGAATGATCAACCCGAGTAGAAAGGAATGGAATGGAATGGAATGGAATAGAATGGAATCAAACCGAGTAGAACGGAACGGAACGGAATGGAATGGAATGGGATGGAGTGGAAGGGAATCAACCTGAGTAGAACGGAATGGAATTGAATGGAATGGAATGGAATGGAATGGAATGGAATGGAATGGAATGGAATCAAATGGAATCTAATGGAATGGAATGGAATAGAATGGAATCAACCCGAGTAGATCGGAATGGAAAGGAATGGAATGGAATGGAACGGAATGGAATGGAATGGAACGATCAACCCGAGTAGAACGGAATGGAATGGAATGGAATGGAATGGAATGGAATGGATTGGAATGGAAAGGAATGGAATGATCAACCCGAGTAGAACGGAATGGAATGGAATGGAATGGAATGGAATAGAATGGAATCAACCCGAGTTGAAGGGAATGGAATGGAATGGAATGGAATGGAACGGAATGGAATGGACTGGAATGGAATGGAATGGAATGGAATGCAACGGAATGGAATGGAATGGAATGGAATGGAAAGGAATGGAATGGAATGGAATAGAGTGGAATCAACCAGAGTAGAACCAACCCGAGTAGAACGGAACGGAACGGAACGGAACGGAATGGAACGGAATGGAATGGAATGGAATCAACCCGAGTAGAACGGATTGGAATGGAATGGAATGGAATTGAATGGAATGGAATGGAATGGAATAGAATGGAATCAACCCGAGTTGAACGGAATGGAATGGAATGGAATGGAATGGAATGGAATGCAATGGAATTGAATGGAATGGAATGGAATGGAATCGAATGGAATGGAATGGAATGGAATGGAATGGAATGGAATGGAATGGAATGGAATGGAACGGAACGGAATGAAACGGAACGGAACGGAATGGAATGAACCCGAGTAGAACGGAAAGGAATGGAATGGAATGGAATGGAACGGAATGGAATGGAATGGAATGATTCACCCGAGTAGAACGGAATGGAATGGAATGGAATGGAATGGAATGGAATGGAATGGAATGGAATGGAATGATCAACCCGAGTAGAACGGAATGGAATGGAATTGAATGGAATGGAATGGAATGGAATGGAATGGAATGGAATAGAATGGAATCAACCCGAGTAGAACGGAATGGAAAGGAATGGAATGGAATGGAATGGAATGGAATGGAACGGAATGGAATGGAATGGAATGGAATAGAATGGATTCAACCCGAGTAGAACGGAATGGACTGGAATGGAATGGAATGGAATGGAACGCAACGGAATGGAATGGAAAGAACCCGAGTAGAACGGAATGGAAAGCAGTGGAATGGAATGGAATGGAATGGAATGGAATGGAATGGAATGGAATGGAATGGAATGGAATGGAATGGAATGGAGTGGAATAGAATGGAATCAACCCGAGTAGAACGGAATGGAATGGAATGGAATGGAATGGAATGGAATGGAATGGAATGGAATGATCAACCCGAGTAGAACGCAACGGAATGGAATGGAATGGAATGGAATGGAATGGAATGATCAACCCGAGTAGAACGGAATGGAATGGAATGGAATGGAATGGAATAGAGTGGAATCAACCCGAGTAGAACGGAATGGAAAGGAACGGAACGGAACGGAATGGAATGGAATCAACCCGAGTAGAACGGATTGGAATGGAATGGAATGGAATTGAATGGAATGGAATGGAATGGAACGGAATGGAATAGAATGGAAGCAACCCTAGTTGAAAGGAATGGAATGGAATGGAATGGAATGGAATGGAATGGAATGGAATGGAATGGAATGGAATGGAATTGAATGGAATAGAATCGAATGGAATGGAATAGAATAGAATGGAATCAACCCGAGTGGAACGGAATGGAATGGAATGGAATGGAATGAAACGGAACGGAATGGAACGGAACGGAATGGAATGGAATGATACCGAGTAGAACGGAATGGAATGGAATGGAATGGAATGGAATGGAATCGAATGGAATCGAATGGAATGGAATGGAATAGAATGGAATCAACCCGAGTAGAATGGAACGGAATGGAATGGAATGGAATGGAATGGAGTGGAATGGAATAGAATGGAATCAACCCGAGTAGAACGGAATGGAGTGGAATGCAATGGAATGGAATGGAATCGAATGGAATGGAATGGAATAGAATGGAATCAACCCGAGTAGAACGGAATGGAATGGAATGGAATGGAATGGAATGGAATCGAATGGAATGGAATGGCATGGAATGGAATGGATTAGAATGGAATATAATGGAATCAACCCGATTAGAATGGAATGGAATGGAATGGAATGGAATGGAATGGAATGGAATGATCAACCCGAGTAGAACGGAATGGAATGGAATGGAATGGAATGGAATGGAATGGAATGGAATGGAATGGAACGGAATGGATTGGAATGGAATCGAATGGAATTGAATGGAATAGAATGGAATAAACCCTAGTAGAACGGAACGGAACGGAGCGGAACGGAATGGAATCAACCCGAGTAGAACGGAATGGAATGCAATGGAATGGAATGGAATGGAATGGAATTGAATGGAAAAGAATTGAATGGAATGGAATGGAATGGAATGGAATGGAATGGAATGGAATGGAATGGAATGGAATGGAATGGAATGATCAACCTGAGTAGAACGGAATGGAATGGAATGGAATGGAATAGAATGGAATCAACCTGAGTAGAACGGAACGGAACGGAATGGAATGGAACGGGATGGAGTGGAAGGGAATCAACCTGAGTAGAACGGAATGGAATTGAATAGAATGGAATGGAATGGAATGGAATGGAATGGAATGGAATGGAATGGAATGGAATGGAATGGAATGGAATGGAATGGAATCAAATGGAATCTAATGGAATGGAATGGAATAGAATGGAATCAACCCGAGTAGAATGGAATGGAATGGAATGGAATGGAATGGAACGGAATGGAATGGAATGGAATGATCCACTCGAGTAGAACGGAATGGAATGGAATGGAATGGAATGGAATGGAATGGAATGGAATGGAATGATCAACCCGAGAAGAACGGAATGAAATGGATTGGAATGGAATGGAATGGAATGGAATGGAATAGAATGGAATCAACCCGAGTAGAACGGAATGGAATGGAATGGAATGGAATGGAACGGAATGGAATGGAATGGAATGGAATAGAATGGATTCAACCCGAGTAGAACGGAATGGACTGGAATGGAATGGAATGGAATGGAACGCAACGGAATGGAATGGAATGAAAAGGAATGGAAAGGAATGGTATGGAATGATAAACCCGAGTAGAAAGAATGGAATGGAATGGAATGGAATAGAGTGGAATCAACCCGAGTAGAACGGAACGGAACGGAACTTAACGGAACGGAATGGAATGGAATGGAATCAACCCGAGTAGAACGGATTGGAATGGAATGGAATGGAATGGAATGGAATAGAATGGAATCAACCCGTGTTGAACGGAATGGAATGGAATGGAATGGAATGGAATGGAATGGAATGGAATGGAATGGAATGGAATGGAATGGAATGGAATGGAACGGAACGGAATGGAACGGAACGGAATGGAATGGAATGAATCCGAGTAGAACGGAATGGAATGGAATGGAATGGAATCGAATGGAATCGAATGGAGTGGAATGGAATAGAATGGAATCAACCCGAGTAGAATGGAATGGAATGGAATGGAATGGAATGGAATGGAATGGAATGGAATGGAAAGGAATGAACCCGAGTAGAACGGAATGGAATGCAATGGAAAGGAATGGAATGGAATGGAATGGAATGGAATGGAATCAATGGAATGGAATGGAATGGAATGGAATGGAATGATCAACCCGAGCAGAACGGAATGGAATGGAATAGAATAGAATAAACCCGAGTATAACGGAGCAGAATGGAATGGAATGGAATGGAATGGAATGGAATGGAGTGGAATGGAAAGGAATGGAATGGAATGGAATGGAATGGAATGGAATGGAATGGAATGGAATGGAATGGAGTGATCAACACGAGCAGAACAGAACGGAATGGAAAGGAATGGAATGGAATGGAATGATCAACCCGAGTAGAACGGAATGGAATGGAATGGAATCAAATGGAATCTAATGGAATGGAATGGAATAGAATGGATTCAACCCGAGTAGAACGGAACGGAACGGAACGGAATGGAACGGAATGGAATGGAGTGGCATGGAATCAACCCGAGTAGAACGGAATGGAATGGAACGGAATGGAAAGAACCCGAGTAGAATGGAATGGAATGGAATGGAATGGAATGGAATGGAATGGAATGGAATGGAATGGAATGGAATGGAATGATCAACCCGAGTAGAACGGAATGGAATGGAATGGAATGGAATGGAATAGAGTGGAATCAACCCGAGTAGAACGGAATGGAAAGGAACGGAACGGAACGGAATGGAATGGAATCAACCCGAGTAGAACGGATTGGAATGGAATGGAATGGAATTGAATGGAATGGAATGGAATGGAATGGAATGGAATAGAATGGAAGCAACCCTAGTTGAAAGGAATGGAATGGAATGGAATGGAATGGAATGGAATGCAATGGAATGGAATGGAATTGAATGGAATAGAATCGAATGGAATGGAATAGAATAGAATGGAATCAACCCGAGTGGAACGGAATGGAATGGAATGGAATGGAATGAAACGGAACGGAATGGAATGGAACGGAATGGAATGGAATGAAACCGAGTAGAACGGAATGGAATGGAATGGAATGGAATGGAATGGAATGGAATCGAATGGAATCGAATGGAATGGAATGGAATAGAATGGAATCAACCCGAGTAGAATGGAACGGAATGGAATGGAATGGAATGGAATGGAGTGGAATGGAATAGAATGGAATCAACCCGAGTAGAACGGAATGGAGTGGAATGCAATGGAATGGAATGGAATCGAATGGAATGGAATGGAATAGAATGGAATCAACCCGAGTAGAACGGAATGGAATGGAATGGAATGGAATGGAATGGAATGGAATGGCATGGAATGGAATGGATTAGAATGGAATATAGTGGAATCAACCCGATTAGAATGGAATGGAATGGAATGGAATGGAATGGAATGGAATGATCAACCAGAGTAGAACGGAATGGAATGGAATGGAATGGAATGGAATGGAATGGAATGGAATGGAATGGAACGGAATGGATTGGAATGGAATCGAATGGAATTGAATGGAATAGAATGGAATAAACCCTAGTAGAATGGAACGGAACGGAGCGGAACGGAACGGAATGGAATCAACCCGAGTAGAACGGAATGGAATGCAATGGAATGGAATGGAATGGAATGGAATTGAATGGAAAAGAATGGAATGGAATGGAATGGAATGGAATGGAATGGAATGGAATGGAATGGAATGGAATGGAATGGAATGGAATGATCAACCTGAGTAGAACGGAATGGAATGGAATGGAATGGAATAGAATGGAATCAACCTGAGTAGAACGGAACGGAACGGAATGGAATGGAACGGGATGGAGTGGAAGGGAATCAACCTGAGTAGAACGGAATGGAATTGAATAGAATGGAATGGAATGGAATGGAATGGAATGGAATGGTATGGAATGGAATGGAATGGAATCAAATGGAATCTAATGGAATGGAATGGAATAGAATGGAATCAACCCGAGTAGAACGGAATGGAATGGAATGGAATGGAATGGAACGGAATGGAATGGAATGGAATGATCCACCCGAGTAGAACGGAATGGAATGGAATGGAATGGAATGGAATGGAATGGAATGGAATGGAATGATCAACCCGAGAAGAACGGAATGAAATGGATTGGAATGGAATGGAATGGAATGGAATGGAATAGAATGGAATCAACCCGAGTAGAACGGAATGGAATGGAATGGAATGGAATGGAACGGAATGGAATGGAATGGAATGGAATAGAATGGATTCAACCCGAGTAGAACGGAATGGACTGGAATGGAATGGAATGGATTGGAACGCAACGGAATGGAATGGAATGAAAAGGAATGGAAAGGAATGGTATGGAATGATAAACCCGAGTAGAAAGAATGGAATGGAATGGAATGGAATAGAGTGGAATCAACCCGAGTAGAACGGAACGGAACGGAACTTAACGGAACGGAATGGAATGGAATGGAATCAACCCGAGTAGAACGGATTGGAATGGAATGGAATGGAATGGAATGGAATGGAATGGAATGGAATAGAATGGAATCAACCCGAGTAGAACGGATTGGAATGGAATGGAATGGAATGGAATGGAATGGAATAGAATGGAATGGAACGGAACGGAATGGAACGGAACGGAATGGAATGGAATGAAACCGAGTAGAACGGAATGGAATGGAATGGAATGGAATCGAATGGAATCGAATGGAGTGGAATGGAATAGAATGGAACCAACCCGAGTAGAATGGAATGGAATGGAATGGAATGGAATGGAATGGAATGGAATGGAAAGGAATGAACCCGAGTAGAACGGAATGGAATGCAATGGAATGGAATGGAATGGAAGGGAATGGAATGGAATGGAATCAATGGAATGGAATGGAATGGAATGGAATGGAATGATCAACCCGAGCAGAACGGAATGGAATGGAATAGAATAGAATAAACCCGAGTATAACGGAGCAGAATGGAATGGAATGGAATGGAATGGAATGGAATGGAATGGAGTGGAATGGAAAGGAATGGAATGGAATGGAATGGAATGGAATGGAATGGAATGGAATGGAATGGAATGGAGTGATCAACACGAGCAGAACAGAACGGAATGGAAAGGAATGGAATGGAATGGAATGATCAACCCGAGTAGAACGGAATGGAATGGAATGGAATCAAATGGAATCTAATGGAATGGAATGGAATAGAATGGATTCAACCCGAGTAGAACGGAACGGAACGTTACGGAATGGAACGGAATGGAATGGAGTGGCATGGAATCAACCCGAGTAGAACGGAATGGAATGGAACGGAATGGAAAGAACCCGAGTAGAACGGAATGGAATGGAATGGAATGGAATGGAATGGAATGGAATGGAATGGAATGGAATGATCAACCCGAGTAGAACGGAATGGAATGGAATGGAATGGAATAGAATGGAATCAACCCGAGTAAAACGGAACGGAACGGAAAGGAATGGAACAGGACGGAGTGGAAGGGAATCAACCTGAGTAGAACGGAATGGAATTGAATGGAATGGAATGGAATGGAATGGAATGGGATGGAATGGAATGGAATGGAATGGTATCAAATGGAATCTAATGGAATGGAATGGAATAGAATGGAATCAACCCGAGTAGAACGGAATGGAATGGAATGGAATGGAATGGAACGGAATGGAATGGAATGGAATGATCCACCCGAGTAGAACGGAATGGAACGGAATGGAATGGAATGGAATGGAATGGAATGGAATGGAATGGAATGGAATGGAATGGAATGGAATGATCAACCAGAGTAGAACGGAATGGAATGGAATGGAATGGAATGGAATGGAATGGAATGGAATAGAATGGAATCAACCCGAGTAGAACGGAATGGAATGGAATGGAATGGAATGGAACGGAATGGAATGGAATGGAATGGAATAGAATGGATTCAACCCGAGTAGAACGGAATGGACTGGAATGGAATGGAATGGAATGGAACGCAATGGAATAGAATGGAATGGAATGGAATGGAATGGAATGGAATGGAATGGAATGGAATGGAATGGAATGATCAACCCGAGTATAAAGGAATGGAATGGAATGGAATGCAATGGAATGGAATGGAATGGAATGGAATGGAATGGAATGGAATGGAATGGAATGGAATGGAATGATCAACACGAGCAGAATGGAACGGAATGGAAAGGAATGGAATGGAATGGAATGATCAACCCGAGTAAAAGGGAATGGAATGGAATGGAATGGAATGGAATGGAATGGAATGGAATGGAGTGGAATGGAATAGAATGGAATCAACCAAAGTAGAACGGAATGGAACCGAACGGAACAGAACTGAACAGAATGCAATGGAATGGAATGGAATCAACCCGAGCAGAATAGAATGGAATGGAATGGTATGGAATTGAATAGAATGGAATCAACCCGAGTAGAACGGAATGGAATGGAATGGAATGGAATGGAATGGAATGGAATGGAATGGAATGGAATGGAATGGATTGATCAACACGAGCAGAACGGAACGGAATAGAATGGAATGGAATGGAATGGAATGGAGTGGAATGGAAAGGAATGGAAAGGAGTGGAATGGAATGGAATGGAATGGAATGGAATGGAAAGGAGTGGAATGGAATGTAATGGAATGGAATGGAATGGAATGGAATGGAATGGAATGGAATGATCCACCCGAGTAGAACGGAACGGAATTGAATTGAATGGAATGGAATGGCATGATCAACCCAAGTAGAACGGAATGGAATGGAACAGAGAGGAATGGAATGGAATGTAATGGAATGGAATGGAATGGAATGGAATGGAATGGAAAGGAATGGAATAGAATGGAATCAACCCGAGTAGAACGGAACGGAACGGAACGGAACGGAACGGAATGGAATCCACCCGAGTAGAACGGAATGGAATGGAATGGAATGGAATGGAATGGAATGGAATGGAATGGAATGGAATGGAATGGAATGGAATTCAATGGAATAGAATGGAATGGAATGGCATGGAATAGAATCAACCCGAGTAGAACGGAATGGAATGGAATGGAATGGAACGGAACGGAATGGAACAGAACGGAATGGAATGGAATGAACACGAGTAGAACGGAATGGAATGGAATGGAATGGAATGGAGCGGAAAGGATTGGAATGGAATTGAATAGAATGGAATCAACCCGAGTAGAACGGAATGCAATGGAATGGAATGGAATGGAATGGAATGGAATGGAATGGAATGGAATGATCAACCCGAGCAGAACGGAACGGAATAGAATGGAATGGAATGGAATGGAATGGAGTGGAATGGAATGGAATGGAAAGGAGTGGAATGGAATGGAATGGAATGGAATGGAATGGAATGGAATGGAATGGAATGGAATGGAATGGAATGGAAAGGAGTGGAATGGAATGGAATGGAATGGAATGGAAAGGAGTGGAATGGAATGGAATGGAATGGAATGGAATGGAATGGAATGGAAAGGAGTGGAATGGAATGGAATGGAATGGAGTGGAATGGAATGGAATAGAAAGGAATGGAATGGAATGGAATGGAATGATCAACCCGAGCAGAACGGAATGGAATGGAATGGAGTGGAATGGAATGGAATGGAATGGAATGGAATGGAATGGAACGCAATGGAATGGAATAGAATGGAGTAAACCCAAGTAGAACGGAACGGAACGGACCGGAACGGAACGGAATGGAATCAACCAGAGTAGAACGGAATGGAATGGAATGGAATGGAATGGAATGGCATGGAATGGAATGGAATGGAATAGAATGGAATCAACCCGAGTAGAACGGAATGGAATGGAATGGAATGGAATGGAATGGAACGGAACGGAATAGAACGGAACGGAATGGAATGGAATGAAACCGAGTAGAACGGAATGGAATGGAATGATCAACCCGAGTAGAACGGAATGGAATGGAATGGAATGGAATGGAATGGAAAGGAATGGAATGGAATGGAATAGAATGGATTCAACCCGAGTAGAACGGAACGGAACGGAACGGAATGGAACGGAATGGAATGGAGTGGCATGGAATCAACCCGAGTAGAACGGAATGGAATGGAACGGAATGGAAAGAACCCGAGTAGAACCGAATGGAATGGAATGGAATGGAATGGAATGGAATGGAATGGAATGGAATGGAATGATCAACCCGAGTAGAACGGAATGGAATGGAATGGAATGGAATAGAATGGAATCAAACCGAGTAGAACGGAACGGAACGGAACGGAATGGAATGGAACGGGATGGAGTGCAAGGGAATCAACCTGAGTAGAACGGAATGGAATTGAATAGAATGGAATGGAATGGAATGGATTGGAATGGAATGGAATGGAATGGAATGGAATCAAATGGAATCTAATGGAATGGAATGGAATAGAATGGAATCAACCCGAGTAGAACGGAATGGAAAGGAATGGAATGGAATGGAACGGAATGGAAAGGAATGGAACGATCAACCCGAGTAGAACGGAATGGAATGGAATGGAATGGAATGGAATGGAATGCAATGGAATGGAAAGGAATGGAATGATCAACCCGAGTAGAACGGAATGGAATGGAATGGAATGGAATGGAATGGAATGGAATAGAGTGGAATCAACCCGAGTTGAAGGGAATGGAATGGAATGGAATGGAATGGAATGGAATGGAATAGAATGGAATCAACCCGAGTTGAAGGGAATGGAATGGAATGGAATGGAATGGAACGGAATGGAATGGACTGGAATGGAATGGAATGGAATGGAATGCAACGGAATGGAATGGAATGGAATGGAATGGAAAGGAATGGAATGGAATGGAATGGAATGGAATGATCAATCCGAGTAGAAAGGAATGGAATGGAATGGAACGGAATAGAGTGGAATCAACCAGAGTAAAACCAACCCGAGTAGAACGGAACGGAACGGAACGGAACGGAATGGAACGGAATGGAATGGAATGGAATCAACCCGAGTAGAACGGATTGGAATGGAATGGAATGGAATTGAATGGAATGGAATGGAATGGAATAGAATGGAATCAACCCGAGTTGAACGGAATGGAATGGAATGGAATGGAATGGAATGGAATGGAATGGAATGGAATTGAATGGAATGGAATGGAATGGAATCGAATGGAATGGAATGGAATGGAATGGAATGGAATGGAATGGAACGGAACGGAATGGAACGGAACGGAACGGAATGGAATGAACCCGAGTAGAACGGAATGGCATGGAATGGAATGGAATGGAACGGAATGGAATGGAATGGAATGATTCACCCGAGTAGAACGGAATGGAATGGAATGGAATGGAATGGAATGGAATGGAATGGAATGATCAACCCGAGTAGAACGGAATGGAATGGAATGGAATGGTAATGGAATGGAATGGAATGGAATGGAATGGAATGGAATGGAATCAACCCGAGTAGAACGGAATGGAATGGAATGGAATGGAATTGAATGGAATGGAATGGAATTCAATGGAATGGAATTCAATGGGATAGAATGGAATGGAATGGAATGGAATGGAATGGAATGAACCCGAGTAGAACGGAATGGAATGGAATGGAATTGAATGGAATCGAATGGAATGGAATGGAATGGAATCGAATGGAATCGAATGGAATCGAATGGAATCGAATGGAATGGAATGGAATGGAATGGAATGGAATGGAATGGAAAGGAGTGGAATGGAATGGAATGGAATGGAATGGAATGGAATGGAATGGAATGATCAACCCGAGCAGAGCGGAATGGAATGGAATGGAATGGAATGGAATGGAATGCAATGGAATGGAATACAATGGAGTAAACCCAAGTAGAACGGAACGGAACGGAGCGGAACGGAACGGAATGGAATCAAACCGAGTAGAACGGAACGGAATGGAATGGAATGGAATGGAATCGAATGGAATGGAAAGGAATGGAATGGAATGGAATGGAATGGAATGGAATGGAATGGAATGGAAAGATCAACCCGAGCAGAACGGAATGGAATGGAAAGGAATGGAATGGAATGGAATGGAATGGAATGGAATGGAATGGAATGGAATGCAATGGAATGGAATAGAATGGAGTAAACCTGAGTAGAACGGAACGGAACGGAGCGGAACAGAACGGAATGGAATCAACCCGAGTAGAACGGAATGGAAAGGAATGGAATGGAATGGAATGGAATGGAATGGAATGGAATGGAATGGAATGGAATGGAATGGAATGGAATGAACAACCCGAGCACAACGGAACGGAATGGAATGGAATGGAATGGAATGGAATGGAATGATCAACCCAAGGAAAACGGAATGGAATGGAATGGAATGGAATGGAATGGAATGGAATGGAATGGAATAGAATGGAATCAACCAGAGTAGAACGGAACGGAACGGAACAGAATGGAACGGAACAGAATGCAATGGAATGGAATGGAATCAACCCGAGTAGAATAGAATGGAATGGAATGGAATGGAATGGAATGGAATGGAATGGAATGGAATGGAATCGAATGGAATCGAATGGAATGGAATGGAATGGAATAGAATGGAATCAACCCGAGTAGAACGGAATGGAATGGAATGGAATGGAATGGAATGGAATGGAATGGAACGGAACGGAACAGAATGGAACGGAACGGAATGGAATGAACCCGAGTAGAACGGAATGGAATGGAATGGAATTGAATGGAATGGAATCGAATCAAATCGAATGGAATCGAATGGAATGGAATGGAATAGAATGGAATCAACCGAGTGGAATGGAATGGAATGGAATGGAATGGAATGGAATTGAATGGAATGGAATGAAATGGGATGGAATTGAATAGAATGGAATCAACCCGAGTAGAACGGAATGGAATGGTATGGAGTGGAATGGAAAGGAATGGAATGGAATGGAATGAACCCGAGTAGAACGGAATTGGATGGATTGGAATGGAATGGAATGGAATGGAATTGAAAGGAATGATCAACCCGAGTAGAATGGAACGGAATGGAATGGAATGGAATGGAATGGAATGGAATGGAATGGAATGGAATGATTAACCCGAGTAGAACGGAATGGAATCGAATGGAATGGAATGGAGTAGAATGGAATCAACTCGAGTAGAACGGAATGGAATGGAATAGAATGGAACGGAACGGAACGGAACAGAACGGAATGGAATGAACTCAAGTAGAACGGAATGGAATGGAATGGAATGGAATGGAATGGAATGGATTGGAATAGAATGGAATCAACCCGAGTAGAACGGAATGGAATGGAAAGGAATGGAATGGAATGGAATGGAATAGAATGGAATCAACCCGAGTAGAACGGAATGGAATGGAATGGAATGCAATGGAACGGAACGGAATGGAATGGAATGAACCCGAGTAGAACGGAATGGAATGGAATGGAATGGAATGGAATGGAATGGAATGATCCACCCGAGTAGAAAGGAATGGAACGGAATGGAATGGAATGGAATGGAATGGAATGGAATGGAATCGAATGGAATGGAATGATCAACCAGAGTAGAACGGAATGGAATGGAATGGAATGGAATGGAATGGAATGGAATGGAATAGAATGGAATCAACCCGAGTAGAACGGAATGGAATGGAATGGAATGGAAAGGAACGGAATGGAATGGAATGGAATGGAATAGAATGGATTCAACCCGAGTAGAACGGAATGGACTGGAATGGAATGGAATGGAATGGAACGCAATGGAATAGAATGGAATGGAATGGAATGGAATGGAATGGAATGGAATGGAATGGAATGGAATGATCAACCCGAGTATAAAGGAATGGAATGGAATGGAATGCAATGGAATGGAATGGAATGGAATGGAATGGAATGGAATGGAATGGAATGGAATGGAATGGAATGGAATGATCAACACGAGCAGAACGGAACGGAATGGAAAGGAATGGAATGGAATGGAATGATCAACCCGAGTAAAAGGGAATGGAATGGAATGGAATGGAATGGAATGGAATGGAATGGAATGGAATGGAATGGAGTGGAATGGAATAGAATGGAATCAACCAAAGTAGAACGGAATGGAACCGAACGGAACAGAACTGAACAGAATGCAATGGAATGGAATGGAATCAACCCGAGCAGAATAGAATGGAATGGAATGGAATGGAATTGAATAGAAAGGAATCAACCCGAGTAGAACGGAATGGAATGGAATGGAATGGAATGGAATGGAATGGAATGGAATGGAATGGAATGGAATGGATTGATCAACACGAGCAGAACGGAACGGAATAGAATGGAATGGAATGGAATGTAATGGAGTGGAATGGAAAGGAATGGAAAGGAGTGGAATGGAATGGAATGGAATGGAATGGAATGGAAAGGAGTGGAATGGAATGTAATGGAATGGAATGGAAAGGAGTGGAATGGAATGGAATGGAATGGAATGGAATGGAATGGAAAGGAGTGGAATGGAATGGAATGGAATGGAATGGAATGGAATGCAATGGAATGGAATGATCAACCCGAGCAGAACGGAATGGAATGGAATGGAATGGAATGGAATGGAATGGAATGCAATGGAATGGAATAGAATGGAGTAAACCCAAGTAGAACGGAACGGAACGGAGCGGAACGGAACGGAATGGAATCAACCCGAGTAGAACGGAACGGAATGGAATGGAATGGAATGGAATCGAATGGAATGGAAAGGAATGGAATGGAATGGAATGGAATGGAATGGAATGGAATGGAATGGAATGGAATGGAAAGATCAACCCGAGCAGAACGGAATGGAATGGAAAGGAATGGAATGGAATGCAATGGAATGGAATGGAATGGAATGGAATGCAATGGAATGGAATAGAATGGAGTAAACCTGAGTAGAACGGAACGGAACGGAGCGGAACAGAACGGAATGGAATCAACCCGAGTAGAACGGAATGGAATGGAATGCAATGGAATGGAATGGAATGGAATGGAATGGAATGGAATGATCAACCCGAGCAGAACGGAACGGAATGGAATGGAATGGAATGGAATGGAATGGAATGGAAAGGAATGGAATGATCAACCCAAGTAAAACGGAATGGAATGGAATGGAATGGAATGGAATGGAATGGAATGGAATAGAATGGAATCAACCAGAGTAGAACGGAACGGAACGGAACAGAATGGAACGGAACAGAATGCAATGGAATGGAATGGAATCTACCCGAGTAGAATAGAATGGAATGGAATGGAATGGAATGGAATGGAATGGAATGGAATGGAATCGAATGGAATGGAATGGAATGGAATGGAATGGAATGGAATAGAATGGAATCAACCCGAGTAGAACGGAATGGAATGGAATGGAATGGAATGGAATGGAATGGAATGGAACGGAACGGAACAGAATGGAACGGAACGGAATGGAATGAACCCGAGTAGAACGGAATGGAATGGAATGGAATTGAATGGAATGGAATCGAATCAAATCGAATGGAATGGAATGGAATGGAATGGAATAGAATGGAATCAACCGAGTAGAATGGAATGGAATGGAATGGAATGGAATGGAATGGAATGGAATGGAATTGAAAGGAATGGAATGGAATGCGATGGAATTGAATAGAATGGAATCAACCCGAGTAGAACGGAATGGAATGGTATGGAGTGGAATGGAAAGGAATGGAATGCAATGGAATGAACCCGAGTAGAACGGAATTGGATGGATTGGAATGGAATGGAATGGAATGGAATTGAAAGGAATGATCAACCCGAGTAGAATGGAACGGAATGGAATGGAATGGAATGGAATGGAATGGAATGGAATGGAATGGAATGATTAACCCGAGTAGAACGGAATGGAATCGAATGGAATGGAATGGAGTAGAATGGAATCAACTCGAGTAGAACGGAATGGAATGGAATAGAATGGAACGGAACGGAACGGAACGGAACGGAATGGAATGAACTCAAGTAGAACGGAATGGAATGGAACGGAATGGAATGGAATGGATTGGAATAGAATGGAATCAACCCGAGTAGAACGGAATGGAATGGAAAGGAATGGAATGGAATGGAATGGAATGGAATGGAATGGAATGGAATGGAATGGAATAGAATGGAATCAACCCGAGTAGAACGGAATGGAATGGAATGGAATGCAATGGAACGGAACGGAATGGAATGGAATGAACCCGAGTAGAACGGAATGGAATGGAATGGAATGGAATGGAATGGAATGGAATCGAAGGGAATCGAAGGGAATCGAATGGAATCGAATAGAATGGAATTGAGTAGAATGGAATCAACCCGAGTAGAATGGAATGGAATGGAATGGAATGGAATGGAAAGGAATGGAAAGGAATGGAATGGAATGGAATGGAATGGAATCAACCTGAGTAAAACTGAATGGAATGGAATGGAATGGAATGGAATCGAATCGAATCGAATGGAATCGAATGGAATGGAATGGAATAGAATGGAATCAACCCGAGTAGAATGGAATGGAATGGAATGGAATGGAATGGAATGGAATGGAATGGAACGATCAACCCGAGTAGAACGGAACGGAATGGAATGGAGTGGAATGGAATGGAATGGAATGGAATGATCAACCCGAGTAGAACGGAATGGAATGGAACGGAATGGAATGGAATGGAATGGAATAGAGTGGTATCAACCCGAGTAGAACGGAACGGAGCGGATAGGAACGGAACGGAACGGAATGGAACGGAATCAACCCGAGTAGAACGGATTGGAATGGAATGGAATGGAATGGAATGGAATGGAATGCAATAGAATGGAATCAACCCGAGTTGAACGGAATGGAATGGAACGGTATGGAATGGAATGGAATGGAATGGAATGGAATGGAATGGAATGGAATGGAATGGAATAGAATGGAATCAACCCGAGTAGAACGGAATGGAATGGAATGGAATGGAATGGAACGGAACGGAATGGAACGGAACGGAATGGAATGGAATGAAACCGAGTAGAACGGAATGGAATGGAATGATCAACCCGAGTAGAACGGAATGGAATGGAATGGAATGGAATGGAATGGAATGGAATGGAATGGAATAGAATGGATTCAACCCGAGTAGAACGGAACGGAACGGAACGGAATGGAACGGAATGGAATGGAGTGGCATGGAATCAACCCGAGTAGAACGGAATGGAATGGAACGGAATGGAAAGAACCCGAGTAGAACCGAATGGAATGGAATGGAATGGAATGGAATGGAATGGAATGGAATGGAATGGAATGGAATGGAATGGAATGGAATGATCAACCCGAGTAGAACGGAATGGAATGGAATGGAATGGAATAGAATGGAATCAAACCGAGTAGAACGGAACGGAACGGAATGGAATGGAACGGGATGGAGTGGAAGGGAATCAACCTGAGTAGAACGGAATGGAATTGAATAGAATGGAATGGAATGGAATGGAATGGAATGGAATGGAATGGAATCAAAAGGAATCTAATGGAATGGAATGGAATAGAATGGAATCAACCCGAGTAGAACGGAATGGAAAGGAATGGAATGGAATGGAACGGAATGGAATGGAATGGAACGATCAACCCGAGTAGAACGGAATGGAATGGAATGGAATGGAATGGAATGGAATGGAATGGAATGGAATGGAATGGAATGGAAAGGAATGGAATGATCAACCCGAGTAGAACGGAATGGAATGGAATGGAATGGAATGGAACGGAATGGAATGGAATGGAATGATTCACCCGAGTAGAACGGAATGGAATGGAATGGAATGGAATGGAATGTAATGGAATGGAATGGAATGGAATGATCAACCCGAGTAGAACGGAATGGAATGGAATGGAATGGAATGGAATGGAATGGAATGGAATGGAATAGAATGGAATCAACCCGAGTAGAACGGAATGGAATGGAATGGAATGGAATGGAATGGAACGGAATGGAATGGAATGGAATGGAATAGAATGGATTCAACCCGAGTAGAACGGAATGGACTGGAATGGAATGGAATGGAATGGAACGCAACGGAATGGAATGGAAAGAACCCGAGTAGAACGGAATGGAATGCAGTGGAATGGAATGGAATGGAATGGAATGGAATCGAATGGAATGGAATCGAATGGAATGCAATCGAATAGAATGGAATCAACCCGAGTAGAACGGAATGGAATGGAATGGAACGGAACAGAACGGAACGGAACGGAATGAACCCGAGTAGAAAGAAATGCAATGGAATTAAATGGATTGGTATGGAATTGAATGGAATGGAATGGAATGGAATAGAATGGAATGGAATGGAACGGAATGGAATGGAATGGAATGGAATGGAATGGAATGGAATAGAATGGAATCAACCCGAGTTGAACGGAATGGAATGGAATGGAATGGAATGGAACGGAAAGGAATGGAACGGAAAGGAATGGAGTGGAATGAACCCGAGTAGAATGGAACGGAATGGAATGGAATGGAATGGAATGGAATGGAATGATCAACCCGAGTAGAACGGAATGGAATGGAATGGAATGGAATGGAACGGAAAGGAATGGAGTGGAAAGGAATCAACACGAGTAGAACGGAATGGAATGGAATGGAATGGAATGGAAAGGAATCGAACGGAATCGAAAGGAGTCGAGTGGAATCGAATGGAATGGAATGGAATAGAATGGAATCAACCCGAGTAGAACGGAACGGAATGGACTGGAATGGAGTGGAATGGAATGGAATGGAATGGAATGATCCACCCGAGTAGAACCGAACGGAATGGAATTGAATGGAATGGAATGGCATGATCAACCCAAGTAGAACGGAATGGAATGGAACAGAGAGGAATGGAATGGAATGGAATGGAATGGAATGGAATGGAATGGAATGGAATGGAAAGGAATGGAATAGAATGGAATCAACCCGAGTAGAACGGAACGGAACGGAACGGAACGGAACGGAATGGAATCAACCCGAGTAGAACGGAATGGAATGGAATGGAATGGAATGGAATGGAATGGAATGGAATGGAATTCAATGGAATAGAATGGAATGGAATGGCATGGAATAGAATCAACCCGAGTAGAACGGAATGGAATGGAATGGAATGGAACGGAACGGAATGGAACAGAACGGAATGGAATGGAATGAACACGAGTAGAACGGAATGGAATGGAATGGAATGGAATGGAGCGGAAAGGATTGGAATGGAATTGAATAGAATGGAATCAACCCGAGTAGAACGGAATGCAATGGAATGGAATGGAATGGAATGGAATGGAATGGAATGGAATGGAATGATCAACCCGAGCAGAACGGAACGGAATAGAATGGAATGGAATGGAATGGAATGGAGTGGAATGGAATGGAATGGAAAGGAGTGGAATGGAATGGAATGGAATGGAATGGAATGGAATGGAATGGAATGGAATGGAATGGAATGGAAAGGAGTGGAATGGAATGGAATGGAATGGAATGGAATGGAATGGAAAGGAGTGGAATGGAATGGAATGGAATGGAATGGAATGGAATGGAATGGAATGGAAAGGAGTGGAATGGAATGGAATGGAATGGAGTGGAATGGAATGGAATAGAATAGAATGGAATGGAATGGAATGGAATGATCAACCCGAGCAGAACGGAATGGAATGGAATGGAATGGAATGGAATGGAATGGAATGGAATGGAATGGAATGGAATGGAATGCAATGGAATGGAATAGAATGGAGTAAACCCAAATAGAACGGAACGGAACGGACCGGAACGGAACGGAATGGAATCAACCAGAGTAGAACGGAATGGAATGGAATGGAATGGAATGGAATGGAATGGAATGGAATAGAATGGAATCAACCCGAGTAGAACGGAATGGAATGGAATGGAATGGAATGGAATGGAACGGAACGGAATAGAACGGAACCGAATGGAATGGAATGAAACCGAGTAGAACGGAATGGAATGGAATGATCAACCCGAGTAGAACGGAATGGAATGGAATGGAATGGAATGGAATGGAATGGAATGGAATAGAATGGATTCAACCCGAGTAGAACGGAACGGAACGGAACGGAATGGAACGGAATGGAATGGAGTGGCATGGAATCAACCCGAGTAGAACGGAATGGAATGGAACGGAATGGAAAGAACCCGAGTAGAACCGAATGGAATGGAATGGAATGGAATGGAATGGAATGGAATGGAATGGAATGGAATGGAATGATCAACCCGAGTAGAAAGGAATGGAATGGAATGGAATGGAATAGAATGGAATCAAACCGAGTAGAACGGAATGGAACGGAATGGAATGGAATGGGATGGAGTGGAAGGGAATCAACCTGAGTAGAACGGAATGGAATTGAATGGAATGGAATGGAATGGAATGGAATGGAATGGAATGGAATGGAATGGAATCAAATGGAATCTAATGGAATGGAATGGAATAGAATGGAATCAACCCGAGTAGATCGGAATGGAAAGGAATGGAATGGAATGGAACGGAATGGAATGGAATGGAACGATCAACCCGAGTAGAACGGAATGGAATGGAATGGAATGGAATGGAATGGAATGGAAAGGAATGGAATGATCAACCCGAGTAGAACGGAATGGAATGGAATGGAATGGAATGGAATGGAATGGAATAGAATGGAATCAACCCGAGTTGAAGGGAATGGAATGGAATGGAATGGAATGGAACGGAATGGAATGGACTGGAATGGAATGGAATGGAATGGAATGCAACGGAATGGAATGGAATGGAATGGAATGGAAT